>NC_091304.1:14312624-14325124 GCF_038502225.1 Cherax quadricarinatus | reverse complement strand
AGACAAGACACTCCTGCCCCCAACCGCCTCATCGCTGCATTACCCCCAAACTTCACCCCATATAAAGTCTTGGTCCAATTCCTTCTTTGCCTCCAAAAATTGTTTTTGTCTCCCTTTCCTTTTCCCCCCTCACCTTTTCCCCCATAATTCTATGATTAACCTCATCCTTAAATCCCATCCGACACTCAACTCCAAATATTTGAAAACATTCACTTCTTCCATATTCCTCCTCCCCAATATGATATCCAATTTTTCCCTTTTTTTTAAATCATTTTTTCCCTCATCACCCCACTCTTTTTTATTTCAGTTTTTAACTTTCTACCTTTTCACACCCCCCAAACTCACCCCTCCCTTTCAATTTTCTTTAGAATCCCAAAGACAGTATCATCAACAAAAACACTGTGTAATTCCATTTTATTTGATTCCCCTTTTAACCCCCCCCCCCAACCCCTTTTATTTTTTTTAAATTTTTTTTTAAAAAAAACCGGGGCCCACCTTTTCAAAACCAATAGCCCCCCCCTTATTCACCCCCAATTTCCTCCCCCCTTTATTTATACATTTTCACCCCTTTTCCTTTTCTTTTGTTCCCAAAATTTTCCCCCCTTTTTCCCCACTCCCCCTTTCAAAATTCCAAAATTTCAAAAAAACCCCCCCTATTTATAAAACTGCCCTTTTAATTAAACCCTTGTTAAAAACCCCCCTACCCACCCCAACCTTTCCACCAAACAATCCTAAAAAATTTTTCTTTCAATTCTCTTTTATAACCCTTTGTAATTTTCCCTTTTCCCCAAGAAATTATTTTTAAAATTTTAAAAAACCTTTTTTCCTTCCCAATGGGCTAAATTTCCCCAAAACCCAATTTTTCCCCATTTTAATTTTTTTAAAAAAAATCCAAAACTCCACTTTCCCCCCGCTTTAAATTTTTATATATATTATATTATTTTATTTAATAATTATATAATTTTTTTTATCATAAATTATTTTTTTTTAATTTTTTAAAATATTTATTAAATTTATTATAAATTTTTTTTAATATAAATATTATTTTAAATTTTTTTTAAAAAATATTAATTTTTTTATTTAATTTTTAATTTATATATTTATTTTATTTTTATTTTTTTATTAAAATAATTTCTTTTTATTAAATTCATTTTCCCAAACACCCCTTTTCCCGGGAACCCTTTTTCCCCCCAAACCCCAAGTTTATTCTTTCCCCCCTTTAAGGATAAGGGTTCCCATTTTTCCCAAAAAAGTTTCTTATATATGAATTTTATATTTTTATAATTTTTTTATTTTATTTTTTTTCCCCATTTTTATTAACGGGGTTTAAAATAAATAACTTTGGGTTTTCCCCTTATAAGAATTTTGGGGACCCAATAAATTTTACCTACCCCCCTCTAACCCTTTTATTTGAACTTGGCTTTATTCCCTTTGGAATTTACCTTCAAAAATGTATTAAGGAAAATTTTCCCAATATTCCAAATTAGGTAGGGTTTCAAACCTGCACTTTTACTCAATTTCCCCCTAAAACTTATATTATTTAATATATATATATATATATATAAAATATAAAATATATAAAATATATATATATATATATATATATACCTTTTTTAGATTAAACAAAATAAAGTACTACCCCCTTTAAAAAGACTGTGAAAAAAAAATTGTAACTTTTTTGCATGAGGGAAGGGGATTGCTGGTTTTTTCTGTCTCAAAAAACAGTTAGATCCGGGGATACTTTTCCCTACTTACACTTTGGTCACACTTCACAGACACGCACATGCATATATATATACATACATCTAGGTTTTTCTCCGTTTTCTAAATAGCTCTTGTTCTTCTTTATTTCTTCTATTGTCCATGGGGAAGTGGAAAAGAATCTTTCCTCCGTAAGCCATGCGTGTCGTATGAGGCGACTAAAATGCCGGGAGCAATGGGCTAGTAACCCCTTCTCCTGTAGACATTTACTAAAAAAGAGAAGAAGAAAAACTTTATAAAACTGGGATGCTTAAATGTGCGTGGATGTAGTGCGGATGACAAGAAACAGATGATTGCTGATGTTATGAATGAAAAGAAGTTGGATGTCCTGGCCCTAAGCGAAACAGCTGAAGGGGGTAGGAGAGTTTCAGTGGGGGGAAATAAATGGGATTAAATCTGAAGTATCTGAGAGAGTTAGAGCAAAGGAAGGGGTAGCAGTAATGTTAAATGATCAGTTATGGAAGGAGAAAAGAGAATGTGTAAATTCAAGAATTATGTGGATTAAAGTAAAGGTTGGATGTGAGAAGTGGGTCATAATAAGCGTGTATGCACCTGGAGAAGAGAGAAATGCAGAGGAGAGAGATTTTGGGAGATGTTAAGTGAATGTATAGGAGCCTTTGAACCAAGTGAGAGAGTAATTGTGGTAGGGGACCTGAATGCTAAAGTAGGAGAAACTTTTAGAGAGGGTGTGGTAGGTAAGTTTGGGGTGCCAGGTGTAAATGATAATGGGAGCCCTTTGATTGAACTTTGTATAGAAAGGGGTTTAGTTATAGGTAATACATATTTTAAGAAAAAGAGGATAAATAAGTATACAAGATATGATGTAGGGCGAAATGACAGTAGTTTGTTGGATTATGTATTGGTAGATAAAAGACTGTTGAGTAGACTTCAGTATGTACATGTTTATAGAGGGGCCACAGATATATCAGATCACTTTCTAGTTGTAGCTACACTGAGAGTAAAAGGTAGATGGGATACAAGGAGAATAGAAGCATCATGGAAGAGAGAGGTGAAGGTTTATAAACTAAAAGAGGAGGCAGTTAGGGTAAGATATAAACAGCTATTGGAGGATAGATGGGCTAATGAGAGCATAGGCAATGGGGTCGAAGAGGTATGGGGTAGGTTTAAAAATGTAGTGTTAGAGTGTTCAGCAGAAGTTTGTGGTTACAGGAAAGTGGGTGCAGGAGGGAAGAGGAGCGATTGGTGGAATGATGATGTAAAGAAAAAAGTTAGCATATGAGAAGTTTTTACAAAGTAGAAGTGATGCAAGGAGGGAAGAGTATATGGAGAAAAAGAGAGAGGTTAAGAGAGTGGTGAAGCAATGTAAAAAGAGAGCAAATGAGAGAGTGGGTGAGATGTTATCAACAAATTTTGTTGAAAATAAGAAAGTTTTGGAGTGAGATTAACAAGTTAAGAAAGCCTAGAGAACAAATGGATTTGTCAGTTAAAAATAGGAGAGGAGAGTTATTAAATGGAGAGTTAGAGGTATTGGGAAGATGGAGGGAATATTTTGAGGAATTGTTAAATGTTAATGAAGATAGGGAAGCTGTGATTTCGTGTATAGGGCAAGGAGGAATAACATCTTGTAGGAGTGAGGAAGAGCCAGTTGTGAGTGTGGGGGAAGTTCGTGAGGCAGTAGGTAAAATGAAAGGGGGTAAGGCAGCCGGGATTGATGGGATAAAGATAGAAATGTTAAAAGCAGGTGGGGATATAGTTTTGGAGTGGTTGGTGCAATTATTTAATAAATGTATAGAAGAGGGTAAGGTACCTAGGGATTGGCAGAGAGCATGCATAGTTCCTTTGTATAAAGGGAAAGGGGATAAAAGAGAGTGCAAAAATTATAGGGGGATAAGTCTGTTGAGTATACCTGGTAAAATGTATGGTAGAGTTATAATTGAAAGAATTAAGAGTAAGACGGAGAATAGGATAGCAGATGAACAAGGAGGCTTTAGGAAAGGTAGGGGTGTGTGGACCAGGTGTTTACAGTGAAACATATAAGTGAACAGTATTTAGATAAGGCTAAAGAGGTCTTTGTGGCATTTATGAATTTGGAAAAGGCGTATGACAGGGTGGATAGGGGGGCAATGTGGCAGATGTTGCAAGTGTATGGTGTAGGAGGTAGGTTACTGAAAGCAGTGAAGAGTTTTTACGAGGATAGTGAGGCTCAAGTTAGAGTATGTAGGAAAGAGAGAAATTATTTCCCAGTAAAAGTAGGCCTTAGACAAGGATGTGTGATGTCACCGTGGTTGTTTAATATATTTATAGATGGGGTTGTAAGAGAAGTAAATGCGAGGGTCTTGGCAAGAGGCATGGAGTTAAAAGATAAAGAATCACACACAAAGTGGGAGTTGTCACAGCTGCTCTTTGCTGATGACACTGTGCTCTTGGGAGATTCTGAAGAGAAGTTGCAGAGATTGGTGGATGAATTTGGTAGGGTGTGCAAAAGAAGAAAATTAAAGGTGAATACAGGAAAGAGTAAGGTTATGAGGATAACAAAAAGATTAGGTGATGAAAGATTGGATATCAGATTGGAGGGAGAGAGTATGGAGGAGGTGAACGTATTCAGATATTTGGGAGTGGACGTGTCAGCGGATGGGTCTATGAAAGATGAGGTGAATCATAGAATTGATGAGGGAAAAAAGAGTGAGTGGTGCACTTAGGAGTCTGTGGAAACAAAGAACTTTGTCCTTGGAGGCAAAGAGGGGAATGTATGAGAGTATAGTTTTACCAACGCTCTTATATGGGTGTGAAGCGTGGGTGATGAATGTTGCAGCGAGGAAAAGGCTGGAGGCAGTGGAGATGTCATGTCTGAGGGCAATGTGTGGTGTGAATATAATGCAGAGAATTCGTAGTTTGGAAGTTAGGAGGAGGTGCGGGATTACCAAAACTGTTGTCCAGAGGGCTGAGGAAGGGTTGTTGAGGTGGTTCGGACATGTAGAGAGAATGGAGCGAAACAGAATGACTTCAAGAGTGTATCAGTCTGTAGTGGAAGGAAGGCGGGGTAGGGGTCGGCCTAGGAAAGGTTGGAGGGAGGGGGTAAAGGAGGTTTTGTGTGCGAGGGGCTTGGACTTCCAGCAGGCATGTGTGAGCGTGTTTGATAGGAGTGAATGGAGACAAATGGTTTTTAATACTTGACGTGCTGTTGGAGTGTGAGCAAAGTAACATTTATGAAGGGATTCAGGGAAACCGGCAGGCCGGACTTGAGTCCTGGAGATGGGAAGTACAGTCCCTGCACTCTGAAGGAGGGGTGTTAATGTTGCAGTTTAAAAACTGTAGTGTAAAGCACCTTCTGGCAAGACAGTGATGGAGTGAATGATGGTGAAAGTTTTTCTTTTTCGGGCCACCCTGCCTTGGTGGGAATCGGCCAGTGTGATAAAAAATAAAATTATATATATATATATATATATAATTTGATTTGATTTTATTTTCCACGAACAGGCCGTATCTCATCGAGGCACCTAAAAAGAAAAACCAGTTTTTCTTTTTAAATTTAATAGTTTATACAGAAGAATGGGTTACTAGCCCTTTGCTTCCAGCATTTTAGTCGCCTCTTACGACACGCATGGCTTACGGAAGACGATTTTTTTCCACTTTCCCCGTGGCTGTTTTGCATCAATATATATATATATATATATATATATATATATATATATATATATATATATATATATATATATATATATATATATAATTTATTTCAGGATTGCATGTGATTTGGCTTGCGAAAAGTAGGTCAGAACAGAGGAGACAGACGTTAGTCTTGGTGGTATAAAATTTCATCATGTTGGTATCACCATGTCACCACATAGAATGACAAGCAAGATGATGGCTAGCGAGTCTTCAACCTTCCTCCCCTGCCCCACACGTCAGCAGTGACATGATACTGCGTGCGTGTGGTCGAAAGATTTACATTAATATCTCTCAAGGAAGCGTCACAAACCAATGACCAGTCACGGTCGTGCCAGATGACCCAAAACACTCAACTCGGAAATATACAGGTAACATTCACTAATAATGAGTATAAAAACGCGTAATATAAATCAAACTGTAATTTTGGACGACGTTTCGCTCAGGATTAAGTTTGATCAGGACCATAGATAGATTTGCTACAGCTCAGTGCTGAGTGAATCGTCGTCTAAAACAGGCTTGATGTGCATGACGTATCTTTAAAGCACATGTCAGCTTGTAATGCTCATATACTGTAGTAACAATAAATTGTGTACATTGATATGTCTTAGGTAGAGTGCTGATCAATATGTGCAGTAACAGCGCTTGCTGAAATCCCAGTGACTCATCAAATACTCCCGCGCGACTCAACATGGTTGTTCAATTTTACAAAGCCGGACTGCCATGCACTGAACTTTGCATATGTCGGTTATCTTCCCCCCCCCCAAAAAAAGGTTAATTTTTTTAGTGGTCATTAAGCTGCCCTGATGATGGGAACAATGTTCACAAACCAACTATTACAACACTGGCAACATTTACTTCTAAACCCTCAAATGTTATAACTTTTTAAATAGCATTATATGCATTTTAAGCAATTATATCACAATGACGACATAAATGTTCACAGCTCGTAACATAGTTTATAACACACAAGTTTCTAAATATTACATCCCGGTAAATATTTTACGAGTGGATGAATAAGATAATCAGTCTCTTAGCCTGATTTTCTTGCATCAAGGCTGAAGGAATGATTACCTCAAACTACTACACGTCATCTACTGTCTCCAGGATTGTATTTTATCTCTGTATTCGACTGAAGAAGACTATTAAATATCATTCGTAATACATTATATCTTTCAATGGTTCCGATCATCACCCGGGCGGCCCAGTCCCAGACTATCCCTCCCAGACTGAAAAGGAAATTAACACAAGAATAACTAGGAAACACACATGAAAGTGTGCAAAATTTGCACATTTCCATCGTGTCCGTCCGACACGATGGAAAAATAAACAAATGCGTTTCGCCTTTATCAAGTCACGAACAGATCTACCTGCAGGTCCGTCTCGAATACCCTGCATATACTTGGGTACTCTTCAACCAGGAAGATCTGCCTGTGACCTGATAAAGCCCACTGTGTGGGTGAAACGTAGTCAATAAAGGATCAGATTATACTGCATTTGTGAAGAAAAATGCTGCTGAAGGACTCTTTATCCAAAGAATATGAGATATCCTCCCTTGGAACAAATCGAATTTCAGCCCCTTCACCACATGCTGCATAAACTTTCCCCATTGAATGTATGTGAAAACATGTGTTTTTGGCCTGCGTGTACCAGTCATTATGCTAAGCAGCCTGACTAAATAGAAAACCGGAACATAAGAAAGAAGGAGCACTGCAGCAGGCCTACTGACCCATGCTAGGCAGGTCCAAGTAAAGATGATGCCTTCGTTCCATAAAACCAATAATAAATCTATCACGGCTCCAAACACTGAATCGTCATTCTCTAATCTGACCTAAGAAACAACCACGCACAACAATATTCTCTTCTCGATGTGTTTTTTTCAGGCACACAAAAAATTTCGCTATTACAAGTAACAGTGACCCTGCACCACTCTTAGTGGCGACACAAGAACCTGTCAAACATCTTTCTCGCTGCCTGGTGCACACCACACACTACCTGGTACATACACACAGTCACTTCCTGGTGCACAGGACTCTTTCTTGGTGCACACAACAATCACTTCCTGGTGCATATAACACTATTCTAGGTGCACACACGTTACTGTGTGTGTGTGTGTGTGTGTACTTACCCAGTTGTGGTTGCTGGGGTCGATTCACAGCTCCTGAGCCCGCCTCTTCACTGGTTGCTACTAGGTAACTCTCCCTGCTCCATGAACTTATCATACCTCTTCTTAAAGCTATGTATGGATCCTGCCTCCACCACATCACTTTCCAGACTATTCCGCTTCCTGACAACTCTGAAGAAATACTTCCTGACATCCCTGTGACTCATCTGAGTCTTCAACTTCCAATTGTGACCCCTTGTTGCTGTGTCTCATCTCTGGATCATTCTCTCTCAATATTATATACGTCATTATCATATCTCCCTCTCTCTCTCTCCTGTCCTCCAGTGTCGTCAGGTCGATTTATTTTAACCTCTCCTCGTATGATATGCCCCTTAGCTCCGGGACTAGTCTCATTGCAAACCTTTATACTTTCTCTAATTTGCAGCAAAAGGGAACCCCTCTTGGTTTTTTAAATTTTTTTTTAAAAAACATTCAAAGGAAAAAAAACCAAAAGGGAAAGGCAATTTTAAAGGGGCTTCAATTTTTTTTTACAAATTTCAAATTTAAAAAATAAAAAATTTTTAAATAATTTTAAAATTAAAAATTAAAAAATTAAAATTTTTTTTTAAATTTTAAATTTAAAATAATTTTTTAACCCAAAAAATTGATTAAAATATTAATTTTTAAAAATTTTTAAAAAATTTTTAAAAATTTAAAAAAAATAAAATTTTTTTTTTAATTAAATTTAAAAATTTAAAAATTTTTTAAAAAAATTAAAATTTAAAATTAAAAAAATTAAAAAAAATTTAAAAAATTTTTAATTAAATTTAAAATTTTTTAAAAAAAAATTTAATTTTTTTTTAAATTTTTTTTAAAAAACATTAAAAAAAAATATATTTTTAAAGGGAAAAAAAATTTTTAAAATTTATTTAAATTTTTCCCTGAAAATTAAAGTGGTTTTTCAACCCTCACCCTCCCCCCGGTTAGGCCCCCAAGGGCTAGGAGGAGCGGTTTTTTTCCTTTTCCCAGTTGTCTACCAACCCCCTATTCCTTTTCCACTTTTCATTCAAAAAGCTTTAAAAAACAAAATTTTTCCTTTTTTCCCAAAACCTTTTTTTACTTTTAGCCCGGGAATGGAAAAAACCCCTAAGCTTGTCATTGGGGGCCAAAACCCGAACGGGAGAACCCCCCTCCCGCTTTTTAAAAAAAAAAAACCCTTTAAAGGTGCAAAAAGGGGTAAAAGCAAGCGGGATTGCCCAATTTTTTGGGAAAAAAAGGTTTTTTTGGGCCAAAAAAAAAGCTAAGGGGGGGGGAAATTTTAGGGAAAAAAAGGGATTTCCCGGGTTTTAGGTTGAGGGAAAAGGGGACTTTTAAAACAGTTTATAAGGGAAAAAAAGGGAAAGCGAAGGGCCCCAAAAAGGGGTTGTAATTTGCCAAAATGGGCTTGCGGTTTGCCCGGGGAAAAAAAAAGGAATTTAATTTAATGGTGTAATTTGCCGGGAAGTTTTTAGGGGAGGGGCCAAACAAAAAAACTTTTAATTTGGGGGTTTTAATTTGGGGGCCAAAAAAATAAGCCCATTTCAAGAAATTTGGGTTTAAAAATCATTTTTAAAAAAAGAAAATTGCTTAAGGGGTGGAAAAAGCCCCTTTTTTGGGAAGAGGGAAAACCATTTATACTTCAGGAAACAATAACCCCCAAAGCAAACCCGGTTTCCCGACGGATAAATCATCCGGGGGAATGGCATGGGGGGGAAGGTTTCTAAAAACATTGGGAAATATAAAAACCTTTGGGGGTGGGGGAAAACTGGGGTGGCACCTTTTAAAAAATTTAATTTTACAAAATTTTTGGGGGGGGGAGGGAGGGGAAAGGGGTGGGGGTTTAAAGGGGTGAGTAAAGAAGAAATAAAGGGAAAAAATTTGCCAAAGTAAAATTTTTTCCCAAAATGGGATGAAAAAGGGGGGGATTAAAGGGGAAAAGAAGGGGTTTTTAAAGAAATTGGGGCCAAAATAGGGGGAAACCCCGGGGACCTTTTCAAAAAAATTTTATTTTTTTTAGGGGTTAGCGTTGAACCAGAGGGGAAATGGTTTGCCCTTTGGGGGGTTAAGTAGTTGGGAGGGAAAATGGAGGAAATTTTTTAAAATTTTTAAATTTTTGGAAAAAATTTTATTTTTGTTTAAAAAATTTTTTTAGGGAAGGTATTTTTTTATTAAAAATTCTACATAGGAAAAAAATAAAATGGGGTGGGTAAAAAAAAAAGAAAATTTTTTAAACAGGTGGGGAAAGGGGGGAATTTTAGGGGTTTTTTGAGGAAAGGTTTAATTTGGGGCTTCCCTTTTGGAAAGGGGGTGAGGGTCCTATTCCAGGTATTTAAAAGGGGGTATTTTTATAAATTTAAAAAAAAAAAAAAATATAAATAACAATTAAAATAATTTAATTTTAATATTTAAAATATAATAGAAGTATTTAATAATAAAATTTTTATTTTTAATTTAAATATAATATAAATTAATTTAATTTTTTATATATTTTTAAATTTTTTAAATATATAATTTTAATATTAGGGAAAAAGGTTTTTTTATAAAAATTTTAAAAATTATTTTAATTTTTAATTTTTATTTTTAATTTAAAAAAATAATTTAAATATTAAAAAAATAAAAATATTTTATTTTTTAATTTTAAATTTAAATAAAATTATAATTTTTTAAAAAAAAATAAAAAAATAATTTTAGGCAAAAATATAAAAAATATAATTAAAAAATAATAATATTAAAATTTAATTTATTTTTAAAAATAAAATAAAAATAAAAAATTATTAATTTAAAAATTTTAAAAAAATTATATATTTAAATTTTTTTTATTATAATTTAATAATAATTATTTAAATTTTTTATAAAATTTTTTAATTAATGGGGGTTAAAATTTAATAAATTTTTTTAAAAAATAAAAAAATTAATTTTATTTAAAAAAATAATTAAATTAAAAAAATTTTTTTTATTAATTTTTATTAAAAACCAAAATTTCTTTGGGGGGGCAAAAATTTTGGGTTGGGGGAACCCAAAAGCCTGGGATAAGCGGGATTAAAAAGTTTCAAAGGGGGGAAAAAATAAAAATTTGGGAATTTTTTTTTTTCCTTTGGAAAAGCCTTTGCCCCTTTTTTTTTTTTTTTAAAAAAAAATTCCCCACTTCTTTCCCCCCCTTTTTTTTACCACCCCCCCCCATCTTTCCCTTTTTTTTTACCAATAGGTATATTTTATTAAAAATATGTTACAAAAAAAATTTAAAAATAGGTTTAAAAAGAGGCATATACAGTCATGAGGTGTGAATCATTTAGTAACATACTTTTACGTTTGTCACTGATTATAATGGAAAAACTCATCCAGCTTCTCAGAAGGGTGGGGCGCGTGCCCAAGATACAGCAAAATTTCCCTTCTGAACTGCAGTGTTGAGTCGCTGGAACAGAAAAAACTAGCTGCCCCCGGGGTCCCCAGTTACCCTTATTTAGTCTTTTACCTAGCCCTTTTGGGAAAAAAGCACCCCTTTTCCCTAGCCCAAAGGGGCCCCGGCCCCCGGGGAAAAAAACAAAAATGATGGGCAAGTTCTCCATATTTCCTTTGACTTTTTTGGGCTGTTTACTGGCGGCCCCCTTCCCCTTTCCCCCCCCTGGGGTATTGGAGATAGGGGGGCAGCCCAAAGATGTTTTGTGAAGGTTCCCTGGGGATATGATGGTTGGGGGATAAAAAATTTTTTTGGGGTTTATAAATTTTTAAAATTTTTCAGAGGCTTTAAGGGGGGCCCAGCCTGCCTGTAACCGCCTGTAGGTCTATCCGTGGACTGAGGAAGAGACAGGGTGACTACCGCCCACAAGCGGCACGGTGTGACGTCACATGCTAGCCACTGGGCCTAGCTGAGCAGGGAGCCTAAATGTATAAATGGATGATATAATCTACAATCTACTACACAAGCATTGTATAGGGAATTCAGTAGCTATACTGACAGATGCACATGAGTAGTCCCACACCCCCTGGGCCCCGGCCCGTCCGGGCCCGAAAGGGTTTATCCACCCCGGTTTTTTCTATTTTAAATTATATTCTTTCCCCACTCTTAAACCGGTTTTTAAGGCCCCTGATTTTTTAACCTTTTTCCGCAAAAACCCTTTTGTTTTTGGAAAAAAGGTACCCCAAAACGGTCTGCTACTTCCCCCGGCCCAAATACCGGTTTTTCGGCGAGAATGGGGGGGGCAAGCCCAAGGGCAAACCCAAAGCCCGGGTGGTCTGTGGGGCGAGGCGGGGCCAAAGGGGGGGGAGGGTTGGGGCAGTCAACAGAAAAACCCCCCACATGGGGGCTCAAATACCAGGAGGCCCGGGGCCCCATCCTTCCCACAAAACAACACATTGGGAAACATTTTGAGGGGGTATTTGTTCCCCACTGGGCCATCCTAGTGCAAAATGTTTGTAATTTTGGGGGGAAAAAAAGGGCTGGTTTCAGAGCCCGTTAGATTATCCCAGATCATGGCTCCATCCTGGACTCCAATCTTGTCCCTAAGATGTTCAGGGAGAATCGCTGCTACAAGCCCTCTGGATGCAAGGCATGAGGATAGAAAAGCAGGTACCGCAATCTGTGATGACTTCCGGACACCAATGCCTCCTAGTCTGACTGGTAGTGTAAGATAAGATAAGATAAGATTTTGTTTGAATTTTTAACCCCGGAGGGTTAGCCACCCAGGATAACCCAAGAAAGTCAGTGCGTCATCGAGGACTGTCTAACTTATTTCCATTGGGGTCCTTAATCTTGTCCCCCAGGATGCGACCCACACCAGTCGACTAACACCCAGGTACCTATTTGCTGCTAGGTGAACAGGACAATAGGTGTAAGGAAACGTGTCGGAATTTCCACTGCCCGTCTTCTAGAGTAAGGTTAAGTACTTTCGTAAAAATCTGCCTCAGGATACTGTCATATTCGTGCAGTATAGGGTTATCATGTGAAGGTGCACATCTTAGGAAATATGTC
>NC_091304.1:14302624-14305124 GCF_038502225.1 Cherax quadricarinatus | reverse complement strand
AACAAAATTACAATAAACATCTTATCTGGAACACACAAGTCCGCGCGACATTAAATTTACACATACATATTAATAGAACGATATTGGAAATAATCCTAAGCGCACATATAAGAGATATGGTGACTGCGGAATTTGGGTGTACTCATAATAAGCAAGACATTTTGTGCGAACCTCAGTGGCTCCATAATTAAAACAAGATAAAACACTACCACACATTATGTATATAGCCTCTTGCAACATTAGGGTAAACATTATCAACAAAGCACAATCTCTTGACATTATGAATATGAAGCCACTACTGTAAACATCATCTGGAAGGAAAAAAAAATCGCCAGTTTATGGTAATAATAACAAATGTCGATTAGACAAGTCCTTAAAATTTCACAAGTTTGTCAAACATAGAAAAATTGAGTTTCTTTAATTTTTACCGGAGGCCCAGCGAAGAACAACAACGTGAAATAAATTACCGAAATACGAACGAGAGAAAAAAAAATCTAGGGAGGTAACTGTGTAGGAAGGTAGACAACAGCCAAGGCTGGTGTTCGCCCTGCCAAGACGACCACCCAGCACGTGGAGTACACGCCCACGCACGTGCAGGTGCACGCACACGCACCATTATTATTATAGAAGACAAGCCATCACCAGCAAAACTGCACCTGTTACTTCAGTATCAAACATGCATCATTAAACACATTCCTCCCACCGTATAACCTTTATGGGTTTAGTGTTTTTTAGTGAATTAATCTGACATAGGCCCTGGTATCTTTGAAAGTTTGTTACAGTGAAAAGCTCTGTTCCACAAGGCACAGTACTCGCCCCCATCATCATATCTGACAGACAGATGTAAGCCATAGCTCCGTGTCTTCCTTTGTGGATGACACCCAAATTGCCATGACAGGGTCCTCCACCGAAGACACCGCAAGACTCCAAGCGGATATCAACCAAATCTTCAACTGGACCACTCAAAACAATATAAAGTTCAATGAAGAGAAATTTCAACTACTCAGATATGGAAAACTTGAGGAAATTAAAACTGCATCAGGGTATACAACAAATTCTAACCATACAATAGAGCAAAAAAGTAATGTGAAGGACATGGGAGTGATAATGTCAGAGGATCTCCCCTTCAAAGACCACAACAATGCATCTATCGCATCTGCTAGGAAAATGATAGGATGCATAATGAGAACCTTCAAAACTAGGGACGACAAGCCCGTGATGATTCTCTTCAAATCGCTCGTTCTCTCTAGGCTGGAATACCGCTGTACACTAACTGACCCTTTCAAGGCAGGCGAAATTGCTGACCTGGAGAGTGTACAAAGAACTTTCACGGCACATAAGTAGGATAAGGTACCTAAATTACTGGGAACGGTTGAAGTCCCTTGTTTGTATTTCCTGGAACGCAGGCGAGAGAGATACATGATAATATACACTTGGAAAATCCTAGAGGATTAGTACCAAACTTGCACACGAATATCACTCCCTATGAAAGCAAAAGGCTCGGCAGGAGATGCAACATTCCCTAATGAAAAGCAGGGGCGCCACGACTACACTGAGAGAACACAATAAGTGTCAGGGGCCCAAGACTGTTCAACTACCTCCCAGCATACAAAAGCGGAATTACCAATAGACCCCTGGCTGTCTTCAAGAAGGCACTGGACAGGCACCTAAAGTCAGTACCCCATTAGCCGAACTGTGGTTCGTACGTCAGTTTCCGTGCGACCAGCAGCAACAGCCTGGTTGATCAGACCCTGATCCACCACGAGGCCTGGTCTCAGACCCAGCCGCGGGGGCGTTGAACCCAGAAACCCTCTCTAGGCATACTCCAGGTAAGGTAAAAATACTATATTCGTAGAATCAAAGGGTGTTCACAACCCAGGAAAACATCGGTCACTCATGTGTGACCACTACAACATAGTATTTGAGGTGGTCAGTCCCTTAGCTGAGGGACTGACTACCTCAAATACTATTTCTCCAAGGTTGATGGACTGATTACATCGACTTCGCTACTACACCTAATACTTCTGTATTTGACTGGAGAAGCCTACTGTGTAGGCGAAACGTTTCAACTATAAAAAATACTCAACTGGTTGCACATGTGTCTTACTCATCACTGCAACACTGTCTGACATGAGCTAGAAGAGAAGCAAAACGACAAATTCCTTTGACAAGTGTGAGTATGGTATAACAGTACACAAAATTCATGCACGAAAAATAACTGGAAAAGTGGGCAGATGGAATTTTAACTTTATCAAATTGAACCCAACAAGTAATAGTTAAAGTTAAATCAGAGGTTTCCGTTTCTTGAGGTACTGGTCCCAATTCCCTTTCTCATATCCCACATTCTTTTTCTCATATGCCACATTTCTTTTCTCATATGCCACATTCCTTTTCTCAAATGCCACATTCCTTTTCTCAAATGCCACATTCCTTTTCTCATATGCTAAAAAGACAAATCATAGCACTGTATCATACTCCGCGGAGGCTCCTAGAATTTGCC
>NC_091304.1:14010124-14297624 GCF_038502225.1 Cherax quadricarinatus | reverse complement strand
TGACTTGGGGCCATGCTATTGACCCAGGGAGAAGCTCTCTCCAAATCCTTGGGCAGAAATATGAAGGGGTCGACGGAGGAGGACATAGGGCCATTGCAGTATTCTTGTCATCTCACCTCCAGATCTGTCTACTGCTTCTACTAGAAGAGGGGTTAGGTATACTAGTAACTGTAGAACCAGGCGCAGAAGTGGGAACCCTATAGGCAGCTACCCCAGGGACTTGGGGAGCAGGTACAACAATAGGGGATTGAGGGTTACTCATAACTTGAGCAATAACACTATGAAGCACAGAGTTAAGATAAGGATACATACTATAGTCAGCATTAACTGGGTTATTAAAATACGGAGGTATGGGGTTAGTAGCATCCCGGGTTGGTAAAATTGATACTCCCGGGCTAACAGCAGTGGTAGATGTATTAGATACCACTGTGGCCATAGTATTCGTGGTACTACTGGGGGTCACCGTGGAACCTATATTCGTTCCTGAGCCTTGGACCTGGGGATGGTTTGTCCCTGACATATGTACCCCTGAAGTATTATTTATCACTGAAATCTCATTTTCTTGATTATTTATACCGTCACTAACATTAATCACTGAATCTTGCTGTGGAACCATGTTGCTAGACCCTTCACTTGAGCCTGGTGCGAGATCACTAACATTGACGTTAGCCTCTGCCATTCTGTTCACGAGGAACTTCACCTGTATCCTACTGGATCGTCTGATTGCACTATTTAACGTCTTGCTACGCAAATTATATTTGGTCATCACCCACCTGACAACCATAAGAGTAGGATTGTCCTGGTTTATTCTTAAGGTTACGGTCACAGTGAACGGTAAAACAAATGATAGGCGACACAAAGAAATTAATATTTGGTTTTGATAGCAAAAACCGACCAGTCGTAAAGCACGTGAGCCGCGTTTAATGATAAACGCTAAACCGCTGCCACCATGTGAGACCTCTACCCACTCTACCGGAGGTATCCCAGCGAGTGAGCACGTCCCCTGTATATCCCAGTGCTTAACAAGCTAGGGAATAGCATATGAAGGTACAAATAAAAATGGGAACTATGGCTATAGTTTACTTAATAACATAAAAGGGCTAGAATACAACATCTCCTGATGGAAATTTACACAATATAACAATTGACCTATGAGACTTATTACCAGGGGGAAGGGTAGATGTTATCAGTAACACGGACTAGTACTCACTCTTAATTCACCGACCAGCTGACCCGAGATTCCCAATGCGTGGTCTACTACACACGCGGCTGTCCAGAGCTCTCGCTCGACGGACCTGTCACCAACAACCTCCTTGCCCCGCTCTTTCCTGGGCTTATATCGTAGTCAAAGTACCCCCCTCCCCAATGGTGTATGTACCACGTGTACGACCTGACGCCTAGGTCTGAGGCGTCAAGAACAAAAGACCTCAGACGTGGGCGTGGCTACAGACGCCTGCCAAGGCAAGGTGTGACCATATAATTGGTCAAATTAGGTCTCCCCAGAGACCTCACAAGCCCAGCTGGACTACATCACATGCCTGGTCTTCGTCCGATTGAATTCTTCTCATCAAATTCACATCATCTGCAAACAGGGACACTTCGGAGTCTATTCCTTCCGTCATGCTCACAAATACCAAAAACAGCACCGGTCCTAGGACTGATTCCTGTGGCACCCCGCTCGTTACCGGCGCCCACTGACACATCGCCACGTACCATGACTCGCTGTCTTCCTGACAGGTATTCCCTTATCCACTGTAGTGCCTTCCCTGTTATCCCTGCTTGGTCCTCCAGCTTCCGCACTAATTTCTTGTGTGGAACTATCAAACGCCTTCTTACAGTCCAATACTACACAAAGTATGCAAATATATTGGGAAGCATACAAAGAATGACAAAATTAATGCAATGTACAGAAAACTTTTATTTGAGGATTTACTGAGAGCCCTGAACCTACACTTTTGAAAGACAGAGAATGAGGGAGATATACGACTTAAGTATGCAAGTGGAAGACAGGCATACATAAATGAGATATAGTGTGGTGAGGATATCTGACCAAGAAAGAAAGCAAAATAATGGATTCAAGTTCAAAAAATATAGATTTAGAAAGGATATAAGATTATATTTGGCAAGAGAGTTGTAGATGAGCGTAACAAACTGCCAAATTACCTGGAGTTTACCTGGAGAGAGTTCCGGGGGTCAACGCCCCCGCGGCCCGGTCTGTGACCAGGCCTCCTTAGGTCAGTGTCCCAGGATGCGACCCACACCAGTCGACTAACACCCAAGTACCCATTTTACTGATGGGGAACATAGACAACAGGTGGAAAGAAACACGTCCAATGTTTCTACTCTGGCTGGGAATCGAACCCAGGCCCACCGAAGCTAACAGCTTGGAAAGCTTTTAAAAGTAGGTTGGATTAAGAATGATTTTTTTCCTCCTTTGAACTCCATCTACCATCTTTCCTACCACAATATTAACTTGTCTAAATCATTCTGAAGAACATTTGTATCTTCGTTAAAACCAGGTACATGTGATATGGATAAGCTTAAGAAAAGGACACATTTAGGTCCTATGATACATAGGGTACAAGAAACACAGTATATAAAGCTAAGGTGTGTGAGGAAAGAAAAGTCAGGTCAGGCTCAAGCTGACTAGAAGTCTCCTGATGACTGTGTCACTATGTGGACAGGGTGCAGCATGTAGGTCAAGGTAGTGATGTATCTTTCTGCTTTTTGTTTAGTCATATTAGAAACTGTGATCAGTGATGCTTCATGGCACGTCACCACCTCAGCTCAGGTTCAGTGCTAATTATCAGGGCCTCATTCAAGTTCATGAAGTGGACTTTGGCGTTCTTGCGCATTATGTAAGCATTACTTTTTGCATCTCTGCAGCATGTGTACCTGTCCTCTTTCACTCTGATCGACAGGTTCCTTTAATATCCCCCACGTACTTCTTATCGCAGTGTCTGTCCATATACTCATTTGCAGATACATTTACTCGATATAACGGAACTCAAATAGATGGACAAAAAATTGTTGTCCGTTGATTCCAGATTATCCGTTACTGTTACTATCATGGTAAAATCTTATTCCGATTTAGCGTATGTCATTACTGAACACCCTCTCCGTTTTTTTAGTTCATTATTATTATTATTATTATAATCAAAAAGAAGCACTAAGCCACAACGACTATACAGCGCTGCAGGGCAGGAAGGAAGCGAGGGCATCAGGTGGCAAAAGGGAGATGGATGAGTAATAGGTTACGGATAACAGCAACAGCGGGGTAGTGGATGGTGAAAGGGTAAAGGGCAGCAAGAGACTGAACTAGAAAGGGATGAGGTGAGTGCGAAAAGTATCATCAGAGTTTGTGGAGTAAATCAGTCGTTGTCAAGAAGTCAATGAGTCAGGATTAAAGGAGGGTCCATCAGCAAGAAGGGAAGGTAAAGAGAGAGTAGTAGAACGAAGACGACGTTGGAGGTAAATTCTGCGTGCTCGTTGATAGAGAGGGCAGTCTAACAGAATGTGGCTAATCGATACTGGAACTTGACACTGCTCACAGAGAGGAACAGGGTGCCTCTTGGGATGGATAAAAAGGGGCTGAAGGAAGGGGAGAGGCGGGGAAAAAATCGGTCAATAATCGGTTTCATAAAACGAGGGGAATGGGGGAACAGATTCGCGATCAGGCCCCGGGGAAAGGCAGGCGGTTTTAAAAAGGTTTTTTGGGCGGGAAAATTTGCCTTCAGAGGTTGTGGGGTTTTCCCGGATCCCCGGGGTCAAAAGGGGCCTAAAAACCCCCTGCACGTTGGGACGGGGCCAGAGATGGATGATCGGAGAAAAAGGCGCTGGTAAAGAAATTTGGGGGATTTTTACAAAAATTTAAACCCATGGGGGGGCCCCAAGTAAAACCACGTGACCCCCAGCAAAAATGCAAAAAAGGTGACATCCCCCTGAAAAGAAATGCAAGTCATCAACATAGGTAAAAAATATTGGTGGAAGAAAAAGGGGCCCAAATCATTTATGAAAGGAGAAAAGTGTGGCTTAAAACCCATCCGGGGGCCCTTAGCAAAAGAAGTCGGGAAAGAAATTATTGACTCAACCGGAAAATGTCTGCGTTAAAAGTTTTTGGAAGGATGGTGATTGCCTGGAGGCCTAAAAAGGGGCCCTGGGGAATTAACCTCCTTGTGCTTCCTTTCAGGTCAAAAAATAGGCAATAACTGGTGATTATTCAAAAAGGCATTACAAAAAACCTTCCCAAAGCTAGTAAGGGGTCCAAAAACGACCCAAAGCCATATTGACTGGGGGAACTGTTGTGTCCCCAAAAACCACATTAACGTCGTTTACGAGATTTTCCCTACCAAAACTCCCAGTAAAAACGATGGGGGTGGGGGCATCATGTCCTAGTCCCCATTTGGGGGAAAAGGGAGAACAATGGCAATTTCACAGCGGGGGAAAAACCCCCTTTGTCCCCAAATAAGATTGAAGAGGTGAAGAGGGACTACGGGCTGCCGATGTAAATGTTGAACATGAATATGAATGTCCCCCGGCCCAGCTGCCGATGATCGGCAACGGGAGCGTTACCTAGTTCTTGAAGTGAAAAAGGCACATTATCTTTTTTCCGAAAAAAAAAAAAGAAAAAGGGTACTAACTCTCTGGCAGACTTTAGAAAGAAACGGGGGGGCATGATTGGGCCCGGGAAAATCGGCAGATGTTTCCCAAGTTCATAAACCCAGAGGGCTCACACACCGCGACCGGGGGCAGGGCCCGGGGTCAGGGGGAATTTACCACTCAATTTCCCACTTTCCAGACTGCACTCAAGAAGAAGCAGGGATGGTGGAAAAATATTACCAACAAGTCGTTTTTCTTCAGGATGACATGGCGAACGTCGAGCTTCGCTTAAAAACAAGAAGCCTCAGCCCCTTCATTTTCGACCCCCCAGCAGCATGTTTAAACTGCACCGACACAAGCAGGAGACCACCGGGCACGACTTCTGAGAATGCCTGCCTGGGGTTTTGGGGGTAGAATGAAGCCGGTATAAACGGCGCGAAGATGTGTAGGGGGTTCAATGGAGGATGAAGAAGGGAAACCCCACAAAAGCAGTGAGGGTGAAAAAAAGATCCCCAACCCGATCAAATTTCAGCGGGGCTCGGAAGGTGGTGAATAGGAAGGAATGAATGATGGGGAAAATAGCTGTCATGTAAGCTGAGAACAGACCAGGTGAAATCTAGTGCGTGGAGGAAGGGCTGATGTCTTAAAAAAGAGATGGGCGAGGGTCAAAAAGGGTGGGAGTACCCCTTTAAAAAATGGAGGGGGAGGGGAAAAACCCCAAATGGGTGCCATGTGAGTCACAAGACCCCCCGAAATGGTGGGCATTAAAAACACCAAGTAACAAAATGGTGGGGTAGGGTAAAAAAAAAGGAAAGTCTGGGATAGAAAAAGCCCAGGGAGAGTAAAGAACATTTGAAACCACTTTTCGGGACGGGGTGCAGGGAATGCAGCGAGGTATGGACAAATATTGCATCGAATTCATTGCGTAGAAGAAAGGGACTTTTATTAAGGTCCCCTCTGAGAAAAAGGGTCCAAAAATACAATAAATTATAGCCTGAGATAGGTTGAAAACAGCCCAGTGTAATTTTGGGTTTTTGTAAAAAGCACCAACAGGGGGAAAATGGGAAAACAACATCAAGCTCACCCCATTCCCCCGAGGCCGGGTATTCCACTGTAAATAGGGGATTGGCGATGGAAAAAACCAGGAATCTGTAGGTAAAGGCCCCCCCCGGACTAAGGGGGGGAAAAAATCAATGGTGTTTTCCCGGGGCTTTAAAAGTAGAACGGGGTTTCAAAATGGGTTTGGGGATGGAGGAGAGGGGGGGGGAAGGAACAGGAAATGAATCAGGGCCATTGAAGGGGTTTGTCTCTGCAATATATTCTGAAATGGGTTCAAGTGTTTTGAATTTAAAAATGTATGGTAGACCCATTGGAGATAGAAGGAGGAGGGGGATGTTGGGGCGTAAAAGGGCTCTACCAAAAAAAGAGGAGGAAAGGGAAGGGACTGGGGTGAAATGGGGGGGACAGAAAGGAGAAACCTGGGAGGGGCAAAAAGGAGAAACCTGGGAGGGGGGGGGTGGGGAAAGGGATAGTCGGGAGGAGGGTGAATCCACACTTGTAATAGAGCCAGAGAGAGGGGAAAAACTAGGTACAGAGACGGAAAAGGGAAAATGTGGAGGTGGAAGAAGGAAGGAAGGGCAAAAAAATTTTAGCAATGTGGGTTTTTGGACTTCTGAGAGAGGGGGTTTGGGGTCGTAGGTCTTGCCCATACTGGGCTTTTGGGGGGGGGGCCAGATGTGAGAACAGCTGGTTTTATCGGGGGCAGGCCAAAAACAGCAAAGGTTAATGCGAGTGGCTATGGGAGGGGGAACAACAAAGGGGGGCAGAAGATGGGACCCCAGGGGTGGGGGTGTTTGGAAAAAAGAGAATAAGCAGGGGGTTTCCGGGGGGCGGGGATGAGCAAATGCTAGCATAGGGGGACCTTCTGCCTCTTTGAAAACGGTTTCCCCGTTTATTTGAGACCTGCAACGGGGGGGGTGCGGTATCAAGAAGGGGCCCGGGGGTAGTGGGTTCATGGACTAGGGCTGCCATGGTTAGGTTACTCCTTTGCTTTTTGTTTTTAAGAAAAAAAAAAGAAGAAAAGAAAATAAAAATAAAAAAAAGAATAAAAAAAGGGGGGAGCAGGGAGGAATAGTTCCCAGGAGGAATGAAAGGGCCGGAAATCTCCCTCCGCGCCCAAGAGGACCTCAGCACCGCTAGTAGCGCAGATGCAGCATGGAACTCGTGCCATACCCTACCCTCCATGCCAGTAAACCAGCAATCCGGGATAGCAACCTCACATCTGCCGAGCTACCTCGGTGGACAAAAGAGAGGGCGGCCGGATATCCGCCACAAAGCATACCTCCTTCGGCCACCACCCCCGGAATCCGAAAGGTGGCTTCCAGAGATACACCTGTCGCCCGAAAGACACCCAAAGCTACTCCGGGATACCGGAGAGGGATCGAGACATCCCCAGGCAATCCAGATTCCAAGGCAAACTACGCCACCGCCAAGAACCTCAACGGAATGGGATGGACCCTGGTGTCCTTTCCCCTACCTAGGAACTAGCGCGCCTGTGGGAGAAATCCCAAAGGCCAAAAAGAGGAAGGGCAAAAGGGAGGGGTGAGGAGGAGGAGGAGGAATGGAAAAAGGGGAGGATGGGATAGGGGAGGGGAGAATGGGGGGTAATTAGGTTCGGTCTGAGGAAGAAGACCGACAGGGCTAATTCCTCAGACCAAGAGCCTCTTCACCACGCCAAGGAGCCCCCCTTGAAGAGGTTTTTAGTTCATTAAATCGAGGTTTCACTATACTTTCACTGTCCCCAAACTCCTCTCCTCCAATGTTATCTCTAATCTTTTATTCACCATATTTCTAATGGTTTAATTTCAGCTTCCTTCTTTTATACACCCATCCATAGCTGCTCCTTCACTAACTCAAGCCACTTTTATTCTTAGCCTTCAAAAACTGATAAATAGCTCACCTAATAATAAATTAATAAATAAAATAAATAATCTGATAATTAATATCTGTGACAACTTCAAACTTTTCATCTGATATATATTTTGAAATAAATCCTACCTATAATTATATGCCTGAACTATAGCTGCTAAGCTGATATTTTATCAGGCGATAAAATAAACTAAGCATAGAATATAACCATTCGTGGAAAAGATTCTGGCCCCCGACGAATAACTTCAAGCATGAAATCATGTTAGGCGTGGTGCCCAGTCATTCAGCTGAACTTACATGGATTTCACTAAGTATAATTCTGCTTGACTTTAGGCACCATCCCTCCCATTTAAAAAAAAAATATATGTAACTGCTTACTGTATTACACATTTATAAATGTTTACCATCTGTTCAATATTTAAAAAAAAATCTATTCTGTTTGGATGCCAGTCTTTTTATACGGAGTACTGTTAAACTGATTTTCCATCAGGTTATGAGTGTCTAGCTGTGGTTTACTCGAGGCCAGTTCTGAGTTATTTCCTACTCAGGTCGGGCAATGCTAGTGTCAACAAACTATATTTTAAACCTTAATGGTCTTCGCTTTCCACATAACTTTTCAACACTTTACTGCTCTCCTGGGAATAAGAAATTGAAACATACTGACATGGATCAGGCATGGCCTTGCAGCTGATAATCAATGAAATATCAACATGTCTTCCACCGTGAATAACGAGCGTAGTTTATAACTATTTAGGGGAAGACTATTGCTCCCTAGGTTCCAGACATTACTCTCTTGTGTATTATATTAATTGTTAACTGCGTAAATATAAGTTAATTACTGTTAAAGTAACCTTATCTAGAACAATTAATATTTAATTTTGGTATCGGCTCAAATATAGAAACCGACGCAGTGCACTAAGCTGATAACCTAACTTGCTTTTTTAGAGCACAGGTTGAAAAAAAAAAAAGTTTATCTGGACCAGAGTACTCAGATGGTACTTGGCAAACGATCACTTTTCATGTTCAGTATTACGGTTACACACATTTTTAATGCCAGTATACTAGGCGGGCTGTAGTTTGCACGTCGGACTACGTGTGGCCAGCAGAAACAGCCTGACTGATCAGGCCTTGAACCATCAGGTATCCTTCAGGGATAATCTAGCTATTCAAAGTGGCGGCGCAGACAGAACCTCCAGACATTCAGATTTAAAGAGGATGTAAGAAAGCGCTGATTTAATAAGAGTTGTAGAGTTGACCTCACTGACAAGTATCGTCAATGAAGCGAGTACTATATTTGGGTAGCGTTATAAACAGGTTAAGACAAATGCAGGGGTAGGAATGGTCAAGTTTAATTTACAAGACCTCCCTACCATGGGCAGCCAGCAAATTGCTGTGCTCCTCTGTTCTTTATTACTATGCATGCAGTATGTCATGCTTGGTGAACCAAAAGTATACACTACAAGGCCGGTTAATATGGGGGTTTGCAAAAGTTTTGCAATGCTCCAGAAAAGCAGAGTAAAAAAAACTCGTAATACGTATTAAGGCCAATATTGTGAAATGTGCCAAGTGCAACAGGAGTGGCTGTACTCTCTGGTGTCTGGTCTATGTAACAATCCCAACTTGTGGCATCTTGTAAAAGAATAAAAAGGCACAATACCGTGGCTGGAACAATGCACAAATAACCCTATGACGACGTTTCGGTCCGACCTGGATAATTAACTACCTTTACCTCTGATATACCTTTGATGAGTTCCGAGAATTTTTCTGATCCAGGAGCTCAGTCATATGCCAGGCTCGTCTGGTGCTTGCCTGGTCAATCAGACTGTTGCTGCTGGTGGTCCGCTGACCCACATATCACAACCTGGTTGATCTAGCACTTGGAGAAGATACTTGCCCATTTTCCTCTTGAAGACTTCTACACTTGTCCAAGCAATGTTACTGATATCTTCTGGTAAGATGCTGAACAGTCTGGGGCCACGAACTACTCCAAGTCGGACCGAAACGTCATCAGACTCATTCTATGTGTGCGTTATTAAGATGCTGAGTCTCTAGATATCAGATATGCATTCACATGCTGTGCCCCCCCCTCTTTGTTTCTCTTGTAACCCCCATTGTGCAATACACGAATATTTAGAGAATTTTTAGTTTCTCAGATCACATGGATGCCAGTGTTAGTTATTAGTGGTGTAAGATTGCACTATGTAGAACTAGGTTTCTAAAAACCTCTACTCCTTTCCATACAATTTAGGACTAATTCAAAATCTGGTGGCACATATTTGTCCATTTTGGTACTATATGCAGTGCCTGTTCAAACATGTATTATCCATGGACGTTCCAGCAATACTAAATGGGAGTTGACTGTATAATTAATTAATGTTTAAAAGGCAGACCATGAAGTGGCCACAAGTTGCGTTACGCCCTCCACTTTTTTTCGTCGTTTTCTCTTATTTTTTTTTTATTTTAACAATGACACACATAAGCGTCTCATTTCTCCCGGCTAGAAGTATGATTTTAAAAATTACTCTTTAAAATTATGCTCTAAACTGCCTTTTTTAATTTTCCAACACATTTTATATAAAATTATATATATTTTATAGTGTTCGCTGATAGGTATGCCATACAAAAAATTAATGCCTGCTAACAACTCACGACATTAACGTTAGAGTATAACACTTTTCTTTATTAACACATCGTCCGTTTCCCAACAAGGAAGCGTGATCCTAAAAAAAAGAAGAAACACGCTCATCATTCATTCCATCACTGTCTTGTCAGAAGCGTGCCTACACAACAGTCCAAAAGCTGCAGCATATCTGGAGCCCTCCTTCAGAGCGCAGGCACTATATTTCCCGGCTAACCGGTATTCCTGAATCCCTTCATAAATGTTACTTTGCTCACACTCCAACAGTACGTCATAAAAACCATTTGCCTCCACTCGCTATCTAACCCAAATATGCGTTCGGCATCTAGAAAGTTTTTAAACATATATGTTGGCTTATAAGAATGAAGGAACACTGCATTAGGCCTACTGACCCATGCTAGGCAGATCCAACTCATCCAAGCACATCCATTCTTATACTAGTTCAAACCATATTTCAAATAATAAGGTTCTTGTCTACAATGCCGATACCTGGGGGTTTGTTCCACTCATCTACAACTCTACTGCCAAAGCAGAACTTTTCTTATCCTTGGTAAATCTAAATTTGTCCGACTTAAATCCACTGCTACGAGTCATGGCTTAGATACTTCCATCAGGTTATTTACATATTTCCTTTATTTATACTGGTTTTCCATTTGTACACTTTAATCATATCCTTCCCCCCTAACTGTACGTTTACCCAGAGACTGGAAAATCAATGCCTTCAGTCTATCGTCTTAGGAAAGGTTTTTGATACGTGGGATCACCTTCGTCATCCTTCTCTGTATATTTTTCAGCGCATTTAAGTCCATTGTGTAATATGGAGACCAGAACTGAGCTGCGTAATCTAAATGAAGCCTTACCAAAGCAACAAAGGTGATGAATAACAGCAGGACTTCTATTATTTATACTTCTTGATATGAAGCTAGGAATTTTATTGCCTTTATGGTAAAAGCTTATGCACTGTTGTCGTGGCTTTAAATGTCTGCTAACCATAACTACTAAATCTTTTTCACATTCACTTTGACTAAGCTCTACATTATTTAGCTTAAAAGTACTATATTATTTTCTTGTCTTAGGATTAGAACATTATATTTGTTCGCACTGAACTGCATCTCGGACCACATCAATTTATTCAGATCATCCTGTAGCTTTGTAGGGATCCTCATCAGAAATGATCTGACGGCCTATTTTAGTGTCATCGACAAACTTATGTTGCTGTTTGTTTCCTCATCTATGTCGTTCATGCAGCCTGTAAACAACAAGCGTCCCGGTACTGACACCACTTGTAATGGGTTCCCATTCCGATTTCTACTCGTTTATAAATACACTGTTGCCTATCGATCAGTCAAGACTCGACCAAGGAGATTTCTTCTCTTACCGTGTGATGCTACTTTCTCCATCAGTCTCATGTGTGGGACTATCAAGGGACTTACTAAGGTCCACATACACAATACTGTATTATCCTGGTCTACTACCTCGATTACCGGAGTGAAAACAGTTAATAAAATCATAAGGGAAGAATAAAACCATCACTGGTTGAATTAGATATTTTAATTAAGGGGGGCTTTGTAATGCATCCGCAATTAGTCGATCAACTTTCCCACAGATGAGGTGAGGGTGATTTGTAAAGTCATATTTGCCATTTTCCACTAATCCGGTACAATACTCCTTTGTAGTGATTTATTGAAGAGTCTCGATAAAGGTTTGTAAAGTTTCTCTTTACATTCCTTCAGAACCCTTGAAAACAGCTCGTCAGGATCCGGTGACTAATTTCAACCAAGTTGTTTCAGGACTATGTCACTAGTGACTGTGATCTGTCACTAGTGACTGTGATCTTGGATATTTTTTTTTTTATCCTGACCTAATATAATTACTGATCTTCGGGATTTTATTTGTATCCTTGTGTGTAAAAAAAAAAGAAAATATGAATTAAAGATGGTACACATTTGCCACTAACAGTAAGTTGACCAGAGTTACATTTAAATGGGCCAACATCTCTAATCTTATGATTATATATCTGAAAGAAATCCTTTGGATTGGTC
This sequence comes from Cherax quadricarinatus, assembly GCF_038502225.1. Lineage (NCBI taxonomy): Eukaryota > Metazoa > Arthropoda > Malacostraca > Decapoda > Parastacidae > Cherax > Cherax quadricarinatus. The sequence continues at coordinate 14,285,417 of NC_091304.1, read as the reverse complement.
TTTGGTTCCATCGCAACACTAATTTCTCATTCTCTTCTGGCTTTTTAGTTTTTTTTTTTTTTACTTCACTCAATGTGAATATACTGGTCAATAAGGTTACCTTCTCTTCTGATTCGCCTGCACGTGCCTCTATTTTTCACCCAAGACTTGCGTTAATCTACTATTCATCCGGCCTACCTTATGCTAATTCCTAGTCAGGTTACTCCAGTCCACACTACTCAAATGATCTGCAGAGTGAAAATTGGGGACTTTGACTTTATCATTATTACAATAATTCCATGAGATACTGAAACTTCGTGCTTTATGATCGCTATCTCCAAACTTTCCATTAGCTTCAAGATCATTTATTAGAGATTCATCATCTGCCAGAACCAAATCTGGTTCTGACAAACTGTTTTAACAAACAATCCAGGTCTATTTCTAGAAATTTGCTAGACTCCGTGTCAAATTGCTCCAATCAACTTGGCTAAAGTTAAAATCTTCCATAAAACTACATTTTCGTATTTGGTTGCCTTGACAGTTTCGTCGCACAGAAGTTTATCGTAGTCAACATCGAAGTTTGCTGGAGACTAGATTACACCTTGGCATTTTTATATATTTTACTCCATATTCCATACGAACTCGCTGAATCTCCGAGCTCGTCGTAAAAGAAAAAAACTATTTTTTTTACATTAAAATTTTAAACGAATCCAGTGTATTTTCAGGAGTTGCCCTTATATTCATAAGTTCAATGACTCCGGCATTTTCTCAGCCTTGACACTAGGCTCGTATACAACACCTGACAATAACATGTGAAACACTAACAACCTACATTTAAAATAGACTTGCTTTCAGTTATGATTGATCGAACTAGGGCATTGAGTCAAGAGGAGTTTGGGAGGAATATGGCAATTACTATTTTTTTTACTTAGCAAAATTGGGTACATCAGCAGTGTGCTGCTAATATATTCTATATGATAATTACAAAGTGGAAACAAAAGCTAGCTATGTTTCCCTTTCACATTCCATCACGCAGGATGGAGCTCGTACAAGGTGATTTTAATCTGCCAGTTAAGCTGAATGATTTCAGTGGGGCAAAGCGATACCGTCTGAATTCCAGTAAGGGTTCATCAGCTATGGCAGCTACAAAGGTTTTCTTCCATAATAGCTGGAGTTACTATCATTTGGAAATTACCATCGCTTACGATAGCTTATCCCATACTCAGGAAAAATCGAATTTTTATGAAGATATCTCTATCACCCCAGAGTGGGGACAGGAAAAATATACACGAGGAAGAACAAAGAAAACAGGTGGAGGAAAAGAAAGGTGTCATAAGATAACCCTATCATACCTATTAAAACTAGATATGAATCTCAGGCGAGTGAAGTGTGTGAGATTTAATACAAGTGAGGCGAGAAATGTTAAGTTGGAAGAGTGAGATAGTTGAAACATTTTGAGACTGAATTCAAGATGTATATGAGCGTGAAGTGGATGTGATGGTGAGCTGAGGGTATATGGGAGAGAGTAACATGTGTGGGAGTGATCTTAACATGTAAGAGCTCATGTATGGGAGTGAGCTGAGGGGGGGGGGAGGTATGTTTGCGGGAGAGGGGGGGAAGAGTGAACTATAACTTATTTCAAGACATCCCCAGAGATACATACAAGACATAAATGGGATATATACGTAGGGTAACTTGGGTCATTTGCAAAACTTTCCGAGATCACAACTTAAGTATATATTTCTAAAGGATAAAAAAATTACTTGGCAAGGTTACCTGGCTACCCAAATTAACACTGCAGCACAGTTTCACAATAACGTGTTCAATTTAGCATATTCAGATACTTTTACTCATCCTGATATATTTAAATTTATGGTTATTAATGAAAATTATTTATATGTTCATCTTACACATTCCTCCATTTAGGTTGATTGTATTCTTGACACTGATAAACTTTACCAATGTCTCACAATAAGACAGTGACATTAAGAGATTTGCCTAAAATTGACAAAAAGTGTACTATCGTCTCTCTCTTGAGAACTTGTGATATACCTGTGCGCTGTTTGGAGAGTTTTTCGTACTCCCACAGTCTGGCCATGGGCCTGGCATCTCTGGTGTTAGAGACTATGGTTTCACATTATACTTTCATTAAACGTTGTGTGCTACACGTTTATTATGAAATACCTCCACAAAATTCACAATGTGTATGCGACACTTACCGTCTGCATTAGTATACATTATATTCATATTTGCTGTGTCTGTTGGTTATTTGCTTATGTTTATTTTAAATGCAAAACGGTTTAATGTTTATTTTTTAATTGTAAAAATTAATTTATTAAAAATATGTCTACTGAAGAACACCTAATATTCATTATTCAAGCTGTGGTAAGCATCTTTCTTGATCATCTAAGCAGTTGAGAATACCAAACTCCATCAGTGCTCGAGTAACTAGACGCGTTTCGGTCACTGTGCGACCCGAGAAAGGTATCCTTGCATTACGTAACCCCAGCCCCGTGCCTCAATGCCCTCGACAAGAATAGTGTAGCATAAAATTATCACACATATTAGCAACGAAGACATGAGGGAACTCATAAGAGGTATTCACAAGTTATCACAGGAAAACTAATATTCTAAATTTAATAGAAATGACAAATTACGACATACACAGCCCAAATCTAATTTAAACATTTCACTAAGAAAAACCAACTTTGAAGCTAAACTGAAGCGGTATTCTGTTTTCCAGGGACTAATATCCTAAAATTAACCAGCATATTAAATATGAAGCTGCTCAGAGGTTGGATTATTATGTTATTAGCGTCGAAGACAACTGGATGGAAGGGGTGGGGGCACAGAAATTATTGTATGGAATGGAGCCTTTTAATTATTACAACCTTTTCTCCAAGATGACAACAAAAAATCTGGTTAAAATTGATAAATAGTACTGTATACTATCGTGTCTCCTTAGACTGTGATGTACCTGTAAGTGTTCATTCGTTCATGGGTAGATAAATTTTATAAGCTGTGGGTACATAACGTACAATTATTTTTACAACGGTCTGGTGGGCAGACATGCTATGAGCGGATAATAATAATAATAATAATAATAATAATAATAATTCTTTGTGCCACACAGGGGATGCAGTGGAGATGTATGAATTAGGACAAAAGTAGGCAAAAAAAAAAAAACACTAAATTATGTAATGTATTTCGGGCAACTAATTGTGTTTACAAGTTACTTAAAAACTAGACAAAATATTATGCAAGACCTATTGTGCAGTTAATTACAATCATTAGTACAACAAGAAAGGTTGCAAATGATAAATGGTCAGTTACAAAAGAATTACATATTATTTATATTGGTTCAATGATCTTCGGTTTTATGGAGTGATTGTACAGAGGCGGTGAAAACACAACAAGCTTAGCAATCTGGCATTTCTTACCTAAATTACAATACAAATATGAGACAATATACAATACTATTTATAAATGGGAGCTGAAGGAAGGCTGAGAGACGGAAAGAATCGGATGAAAACAGGTTATGTTTGACATAAAGGTACATTGTGCTGATTTCAACCTAGGGTAACCCAATAAAGTCACACACTGACTTGTTTCTGATTAGAAAAGACATTCTCCAGTTATTTCACAGAAACCAATTTGATTAATAAAACTGGCACCTTAACACTTAACAGAACCTAAAACCAAGGTGAACCGTCGTTTGAGGAAAACATCAGCACTAAAAGTTTGAAGCGACCATACTATATAGGTCCGTAGAGGTCATATAGCGCCTGTGAAAAGGAAGACATTCAGATTAGATTTAAAGCAAGGAAGGATGCGTCCATTTCCTTGGATCAGGAGCCTCTCACCGGCATCAAGGCAACTACCCCCTTGATGATGCATAATCCAGTTTTTAAATGCAAAATATTACTATGCCATTCCGAGATTAAAAGTGGATAAAATGGTACCTACACACTTCATTAACAATACCAACCTACTTCTAAGTAGGATACGCAAGTGTTGAGATTTTGAAGCAGATCAGAAGAGGATTTCTAAAATTATCACACGGCAACCCAATAAAAAATGGTCTAGATAAAACTAAGCAGAGGGGTCAAACACTTACCAAATGAATTTTCAACCTTCCGCTAGTTTTCCAACAGGGTTGAAAATTTGAAGTCAATTAAATGAGGTTATCTCGTGTTGTGAACGTCTAAAAACGATAAGTTGGAGGAAGAAAAAATTAGCAACTTTTAAATGCATCCCTTCGGAGATACTTTACTGAGAACACTTATTCAAGGCCCAACCCTAAGATATATTACCCCCAGGATGCGTCCCACAACAGTCAACACCCAGGTACCTACTTACTGCTGGGAGAACAGGAACAATAGGTGTAAGGAAACATTCCCAACATATCTACCCGGTCGGGGATCGACTACGGACGCTCAGTATGTGAGAGGAGTGAATATCAAAATGGTATACAATACAGCCAGGTTGGTAGGTAAGACACACAGGCAACAGTTAGGCAACTTTATTCCGAAACAGTTCGCCTACACAGTAGGCTTCTTCAGTCGAGTACAGAAAGTAGGCAGGAACAGTAGAGATGTGAAGACGATGTAATCAGTCCATCACCCTTGAAGTCGTAGATTTGAGGTTGTCAGTCCCTCAGCCTGGAGAAGTATTTAAGTCTCCACACTGTCGCTTGATCTTCAGATAGTTCCAGACTATGGAACTGAACTTCTCCAGGCTGAGGGACTGACAACCTCAAATCTACGACTTCAAGGGTGATGAACTGATTATATCGTCTTCACATCTCTACTGGTCCTGCCTACTTTCTGTACTGACTGAAGAAGCCTACTGTGTAGGCGAAACGTTTCGGAATAAAGTTGCCTAACTGTTGCCTATGTGTCTTACCTACCAATGTGAGCGGAGTGCGCTATTAACCAAGCCACGGGAGACCTGCTATTTAAATGATACAAAAAATAAACACTATTAGGTTAGATACTGTCACATTGTTATGCATATTCGTGTACCTTAGTTATATTTTAAATGTGATAAATTAAACAAAACATTCTTGTTTGTGACACAGACCAGATATTCTACTTGGTAATTTTTCTCAAATGTTTTAGCACTGATGGGGTACAATATACCGAAACGATGGAATGATCAATGAAGATGTTTGGATATTAAATGAAGACGTTAAATACGGCTTTGGCATTTCTGTTCCTTATTCGTCTTAGATTCCCACGAAGAAAATCTATGAACATTAAAATGGTATAAAATACCGACAGGTTGTTAGGTAAGACACATATGCAACAGTTAGGTATCTTTATTATGAAACGTTTCGCCTACACAGTAGGCTTCTTCAGTCAAGTACAGAAAAGTTGATAGAAGCAGAAGATACTTGAAGACGATGTAATCAGTCCATCACCCTTAAAGTTTTGAGGTGGTCAGTCCCTCAGTCTGGAGAAGAGCATGTTCCATAGTATGAAACAATATGGAGATGAAGTGGCAGGATGGAGCTTTTTATAGCGCCAAGAGGTGAGACGTAGGCCACTAGGAGAGGTAAGAACTCAGATGTTGAGAGGTCAGGTCCCTCTCAAACCCAGCCGCTCTCACTAGTGGAAGTTGTCGAAGTTGATTGCAGGTCTGTACCAAGATACCCTTGTGTTGCAGTGTCTGACAGATTGAACATTAAAATGGTATAAAATACCGACAGGTTGTTAGGTAAGACACATATGCAACAGTTAGGTATCTTTATTATGAAACGTTTCGCCTACACAGTAGGCTTCTTCAGTCAAGTACAGAAAAGTTGATAGAAGCAGAAGATACTTGAAGACTATGTAATCAGTCCATCACCCTTAAAGTTTTGAGGTGGTCAGTCCCTCAGTCTGGAGAAGAGCATTGTGTTCAATCTGTCAGACACTGCAACACAAGGGTATCTTGGTACAGACCTGCAATCAACTTCGACAACTTCCACTAGTGAGAGCGGCTGGGTTTGAGAGGGACCTGACCTCTCAACATCTGAGTTCTTACCTCTCCTAGTGGCCTACGTCTCACCTCTTGGCGCTATAAAAAGCTCCATCCTGCCACTTCATCTCCATATTGTTTCATACTATGGAACTATGCTCTTCTCCAGACTGAGGGACTGACCACCTCAAAACTTTAAGGGTGATGGACTGATTACATCGTCTTCAAGTATCTTCTGCTTCTATCAACTTTTCTGTACTTGACTGAAGAAGCCTACTGTGTAGGCGAAACGTTTCATAATAAAGATACCTAACTGTTGCATATGTGTCTTACCTAACAACCTGTCGGTATTTTATACCATTTTAATGTTCAATCTGTCAGACACTGCAACACAAGGGTATCTTGGTACAGACCTGCAATCAACTTCGACAACTTCCACTAGTGAGAGCGGCTGGGTTTGAGAGGGACCTGACCTCTCAACATCTGAGTTCTTACCTCTCCTAGTGGCCTACGTCTCACCTCTTGGCGCTATAAAAAGCTCCATCCTGCCACTTCATCTCCATATTGTTTCATACTATGGAACAATGCTCTTCTCCAGACTGAGGGACTGACCACCTCAAAACTTTAAGGGTGATGGACTGATTACATCGTCTTCAAGTATCTTCTGCTTCTATCAACTTTTCTGTACTTGACTGAAGAAGCCTACTGTGTAGGCGAAACGTTTCATAATAAAGATACCTAACTGTTGCATATGTGTCTTACCTAACAACCTGTCGGTATTTTATACCATTTTAATGTTCAATCTGTCAGACACTGCAACACAAGGGTATCTTGGTACAGACCTGCAATCAACTTCGACAACTTCCACTAGTGAGAGCGGCTGGGTTTGAGAGGGACCTGACCTCTCAACATCTGAGTTCTTACCTCTCCTAGTGGCCTACGTCTCACCTCTTGGCGCTATAAAAAGCTCCATCCTGCCACTTCATCTCCATATTGTTTCATACTATGGAACAATGCTCTTCTCCAGACTGAGGGACTGACCACCTCAAAACTTTAAGGGTGATGGACTGATTACATCGTCTTCAAGTATCTTCTGCTTCTATCAACTTTTCTGTACTTGACTGAAGAAGCCTACTGTGTAGGCGAAACGTTTCATAATAAAGATACCTAACTGTTGCATATGTGTCTTACCTAACAACCTGTCGGTATTTTATACCATTTTAATGTTCAATCTGTCAGACACTGCAACACAAGGGTATCTTGGTACAGACCTGCAATCAACTTCGACAACTTCCACTAGTGAGAGCGGCTGGGTTTGAGAGGGACCTGACCTCTCAACATCTGAGTTCTTACCTCTCCTAGTGGCCTACGTCTCACCTCTTGGCGCTATAAAAAGCTCCATCCTGCCACTTCATCTCCATATTGTTTCATACTATGGAACAATGCTCTTCTCCAGACTGAGGGACTGACCACCTCAAAACTTTAAGGGTGATGGACTGATTACATCGTCTTCAAGTATGTTCTGCTTCTATCAACTTTTCTGTACTTGACTGAAGAAGCCTACTGTGTAGGCGAAACGTTTCATAATAAAGATACCTAACTGTTGCATATGTCTTACCTAACAACCACACGAAGAAAATCTAGTTGCGAAGTTCATTTTTTTTTATATAATTGGTACTGTTTCCTGATCAAACAAATACATGCGGCAAAGTAATATTTTAAACTACGGTTTATTATGGGAGCTTAGTTTACAGACAACAAACACGATAGTTATGTTGAATCAGGAAACCCTTGGCTTATCGAGTCCACAAACGAAATAAAAAAAAAAAAAATCGCTAGAAAAGTTACAAACTCGAGAGGTAAGCCAAGCCTATCCTCATGCTTCAGACCAGATCTATCCTCATGTAACTTATCAGACTAACAAAACCTTTTAAAAAATACCGTACAACTTATCCCACTATTCTCGAACACAGTCGAACTTAGTATACCCCAACACAATCTAACTTAGTATATCCCAAAACAACCTAACTTGTATATATGTTGGTAGAATTACCGACAATATGTAAAGTAAAAGGACACAAGTGCAACTAATGTGACATTTTATTGTGGCAACGTTTCGCTCTCCAGGAGCTTGATCAAGCCAGTGACAAAGCTCCTGGAGAGCGAAACGTTGCCACAATAAAATGTCACATTAGTTGCACTTGTGTCCTTTTACTTTACAACCTAACTTAATATACCCCAACACAACCTAGATTATTATACCCCAACACAACCTAACTTTGTATACCCCAACACAATATCACCTTATACTGATATTATGTCGGCTGAAACTTCAATAATAAAAAAAACTCGACTCGTTTAAAAATACGAGACTATTTCCAAGCGAATTTTGCAATTTTTTTCCTGTGACCACTCTTTATTACCACCTCTTAGCCAAGAGTGAGAATGTGTCCGTATTTTTGTGGGTGACAAGTAAAAACAGTCACATGTAAAAAAAAATCAGAGAAATAATCACAAAACAGACACAGGTAAGAAAAAAGCCACAGAACGAATTTGAATGAATTAAGCTAGGTTAGAATCGGTTACGTTATTTTAGGTTAAGATTAAATTAGGTTACGTTAAATTAGGTTGGTTTGGTTAAATTCACCGACACTGTGGTCAACTACACACAATCCGATTTTCCCCCCTAGCCAAAACTAATTTTTCTTCTGTGACTTTTTTACCCAGATTTGTTTTTTACTTGGTTCCAGGACACGAACGTTCAAAAATATAATGAACAAATATCAGGGATCAGTACTGTGCCCCTTATTGTTCACAAGATACACAAGTGCCACGTGAGAATAGATAGCGACATACAGTAAGCATGTTTGTCGAAGTCTAAAACAGACATTCAAATAAACTGATGAGAACACTAGGGCGCTACAGGAAGATTTAGACAGACTGATGTCGTGGTCGGAGAGATGGCAGATGCAATTTAATATAGATAAATGTAATACACAAATAATCAGCACATAGGAGAGAGGAGCTTACGACGACGTTTCGGTCCCATTTGGACCATTTAGTCACACTAACAGGAAGGAGAGACTTTGTAAAGTTAGTGACCTTATAAATAGTCCATGTCGGACCGAAACGTCGTCGTAAGCTCCTCTCTCCTACCTGCGGGTTATTTGTGTATTATTCCAGTTACGGTGTTGTGCCTTTTTGTTCTTTTTCAGATCAATATAAGGTTCTACTCCTGGGAAAATAGAATAACTAGGGCACCTATAAACTAATAATGTAGATGTTAATCGAAAACGATTTAGGAGTTCTGGTTTGCAGTAATTTAAAGTCAACGACAACAGTGCATATGTGTTTTCAATAAAGCTAATACAATTAATTCTTGACTCCATATCAAGATGCATAGATAATGGAAGTCCTCAGGTTATACTTCAATTTTAGGTATCCTTGGTAAAGCCTCATTTAGATTATGTTGCTCACTTCTGGTCTCCGTATTAAAGAATAGCTATAAATAAGCTTGAAAACATACCGAGGGATGACAAGTTGATTCCCGGTATCAGAAGATAGGCCGAAGGCGCTCAATTTGTGCTCTCTAGAGAGGCAATTAAAGGGGATACGACTGAAGTGCACAAATTGAAGACAGGAATAAATAAAGGGGATATAAATATATTGTGTCTGAGAGTAATGTGTGACGTGAATATTATGCACAGAACTCGCAGTTTGGAGATTTGATGTGAATTATCAATAATATATTATTCAGAGCTGAGGAGGGGTTGCTGAGGTGGTTTGGGACATTTAGAGAGGCTGAGGCAAACTAGGATGACTAGAAAGGTGCATAAATCTAGGGTGGAGGGAAGGATGGGTAGGGATCATTCTAGGAAAAGTCAGGAGGGGGGTTAAAGGGAATTTTGTGTGCCTTCGCACACAAAATTTATGTGAGCGTGTTACATAGGTTTATGTGAGCGTGTTACATAGGAGTGGAGAATTCTAACAGAAATTAGATCAAATATAAATGACCCTAAATGGATAACCAATACGCTAAATATTTCTTAAAAGAAAAAAAAAGGCGAATCAAAAGAGGACAGGGTCACTTTATTGACCTACATATTCAATTTAAGAGAGCCAAGTCAAAAACATAGTAGTAAGAGAGAATATGACAATGCTGTGAGAGAATCAAAGACCAACCCAAAGGGTTTCTTTCAGGTATATAGGCATAACATTAAGATAAAGATGGCCCACGTAAATGAAATTCTGGTCAACTAATTGTTAGTGACAAGAAATGTGTACCATTTTTTATTTTTTTTTTCTGTTTTTACACAAAACGATACAAATGAAATCCTGAGGATTAATTATACAAGTTAGGATGAGAATACGATATCTTGAAAAGACTAAAACCAAAGTCACAGTGCCCTGACGAGGTGTTTTTAAGGGTTCCAAAGGAATGTAAAGAGGAATTTAGCAAACCATTAGTTAGTCTCTTCAACAGATCACTACAAACAGATATCGTACCAGCTAAGTGAAAAATGGCAAATGTGATACCCATTTACAAAGAGGAAGATAAAGTGCTTAGCTTTAAATTATAGAACAGCCTAACCTCAACTTTGGGAAAGTTGATAGAATCAATAATTGCGGGTGCATTTACTGATTCTATCAATTATTGATTCGGTTTTACGAAGGGGCGTTCCCACCTTACAAAGTCACTAACCTTTATCACTTACGTATTCGAGACAGCAGACCAAGATAAAGAATACAATATTGAGTATATGGACTTAAGCAAAGTCTCTGAAAGAGTCCTGCATAAGAAACTTATGAAGAAAGCAGTGGCACATGTTACAGAAGAAATTATTTCCTGGGTCGAATCATGGCTGACAGACACCAGTGTGCATAAATGGGAAGTCAGACTGGGGACACATTAAAAAATTGGTGCCACGGGAGTCAGTACTGGGGCTCTTTGTTCACAATCTATATAAACGACATAGATGAGTGAATAAATAACGACATAAGTATGTTTGCCGATGAAAGAAAAATAGGCCATCAGATAATTTCTGATGAGGACAGTACAAAAGTACAAGATGAAAGTATAGATTGATGATGTATTCGGAGAAGCTGGCCGATGCAGTTCAGTGCAGGAAAAAGTAAAGTTTAAATCCTAGGAAAATAAAATAACTTGTACTTATAAGCTAAAAAAAAAAAAGGTAAAACACAGTCAAACAAGTTAAAAGATTAGGAAGTTCTGGCTAGCAAAATTTTTAGGCAAATACAAGTGTATGAGTATAAAATACAAAATAATTGAATTCTTGGCTCCATATCAATTAGTAGTAGTAGTAGTAGTAGTAGTAGTAGTAGTAGTAGTAGTAGTAGTAGTAGTAGTAGTAGTAGTAGTAGTAGTAGTATCACTCGGAGCTAAACCTACAAAGACACATCGCACTGCGGCAGATGTTCTAAGGTTGTACTTAAACTTTGTATATCTGGTAAGGCCTCATTTATATTACACTACTCAGTTTTGGTCTCCGTATTAGAGAACAGAGCTGTGCTGGATAACACAGAAAAGATGTAGATCTCACGTATCAGAAATCTTTCCTACGATGATCGGCTAAAGGTACTGAATTTATATTCTGGAAAGATGTCGAATTAGGGAAGGATATGACTGAAGCGAAAGCAATGAGTTCAAGTTCGACAAATTTAGCTGCAGAACGGACATAAGGAAGCTCTGGTTTAGCAACAGAGGTGTAGATGAGTGGAACAAATTCCAAGGTAGTGTCACTGGGGCAGCTCTAAATATAGACCTGATGGATATCTGAAAGGGTGTGATTGAATGTTAGTCAGACCTGCCTAGCATGGGACAATAGGCCTACTGCAGTGATCCTCTATGTCCTTATACTAAACCATGGATGGAAAACATTAAAAGGCAAGATAGTATATTCATAAAAAATAAGCTTATGAAGGGACAGTGGCACAGCCAAAATTTCAATCTGGGGGTAATGGAACTTTGGCTAGGATTTTCAATCTGTGTGTGTGGGGGGGGGGGCTTAAAATAAGATGCTGAAAAAAATCAAATAAATTGTTTAAAAGTATACGACTTTCAGCACGTATGTGAAAGTTCTTAAACTATAGCACTTATGTGCGAAAATTAGCCATTAATTAAAAAAAAATGTTTCTGGGGTTTTAGCCCCTTTAGCTTTCCCCGTGGCTGCGCCACAGGGGAAGGATATGAAAACATCGTAAACAAATGCAGCAAGCTGGCCAAGGCCACGGACGCCACAAGCCACTATCATGACAAACGATGAACTTTTTCGTATCTCCCAGACCGAGTAGTTCAGTGTATCTTCATAGCGATGCCTGGTGTCAGCCAAGTATGTTGAGGGGGGGGGGGGTTGAAGCTGGCAGGAAAGCTGCATCGCATTTACAATCACAATATTCTTCACCTTATCACAATCTTTATGACCATTTGGGGGAGGGGGTGGAGATAATGATGCTCCTAAGTTTCATCAACTCTATCTACCTGCCCGCCCAGTTGAGGGAGGGAAGGAATAATTTTTTTTTTTTTAATCCCACTGCGGAAGGGGAGGGTCTGCTGTAGCTGACTACAGCTAGATGACTACTATATTAGAGACAGTTGAAGAGATTCTAGGTGCTAGTTCCTCAGAATTGACAGAAAAGAGGAGGTAGTTTTGAAATGTTCAGTCCCTAACCTAAACCTTAACAGAAGTTGCTCGGTTCCAGAGTTTCTCACTCTGAAGTAGAGGGACGTGGACGGGCAATTCTTCTGCAATGTGAGGAAGAAATCCTCAACAGAGTCCTGAACAATTATTTAACAATAAGGGGAAATTCCTCAACACTGTCAAGCATTTCTTTAACGGAGTGGATGAGATTTTTCCAACAGTGTTGAGCGTGACACGAACCCCACAAAATGCGACATTGGGTACAAGCAGTGTCTGGCTGCCATGTCTAAAGAGTAACATCTTCTCCCACGTAGGTAACTCGTCAACCAGAACGAGGCTCTATGCCAGGCCCCAGGGGAGCTCAACATAGCCAAAACCAGTGATGTGGATGACGGAAGCTGCTGTACAGCAGGGAGGTAGAGCAGAAATAAAGTGAAAGTGAACAAAATGAGTATGTACCTGTGACCAGTTTCGAGTTTTCCTACTCTTGCAGCCAGACCTGGAGCTAGGGTTTTCTGTTGACTGCCTGGTCAGCCAGGCTGTTGTTCGTTGCCAACGTATCCATCACAGCCTGGCGGTATTTATGTCCCCCAGGTGCTGCATGACCCATGTGGGTAATACAATACCTGGGGGAGGATGAGGCATTCAGGTTCGAAGATAAACGAACGAGAATACAAAGAATAACAGTCCCTCCAGATGTGTCATTGCTAACACAAATTCTCGTATCGAACCCCCTAATACAGAGACATTAAGTATGTTCCAAAAATATGTTTTTACATCACTGTCAATGAATATATATATATATATATATATATATATATATATATATATATATATATATATATATATATATATATATATATATATATATATATATATATATATAATATATATAATATATATATATATATATATATATATATATATATAATATATATAATATATATAATATATATATAATATATATATATATATATATATATATATATATATATATATATATATATATATATATATTAATCTTCAAAAAAATATTTTGGAAAAATCAAAATTTTAAGGGTGATGTGCCAATTCCGCATGTTCAGCTTATTAGGCATAAGCGAACAATATTTAGATAACGGTAAGGTTATCGTTGCTAAACTACCTATCCATACATCCGTTTATATAGATGGTTAAGATATCAAAAAGGGAGCTCTCTCTCTCTCCACCCTACAATCCCTCAGACCACATTGCCGGGATAAACAAGCTGGGTTGGGGAGAGAAGCGGTACTGATAAATGTTAATATATATGTGCTCATAAAAGTTCAAATGTATAATTAATAGGAATGGAAACGGTTGAACCTTATATTTATCATTACCTCTGCTGCCTCAGCACCGTTATTACTACTTTTTTAAAGTAAAAGAGTACGGATTAAAAATCCACCTTCAGCCTTATTCAAAGTTCAACCTATACTCATTTCAATATCTGGAGCATCCAGATACTGGTAGAGAGACAGACAGATACAAAGACACAGACATTCATGGCTATCTGCAAGTTTTACCTTTCTGGGAGATAAAACTAAAAGTACTGTTATGAACACTAACGCACAGTCACCGGCAACAATGCATCCACTCTCAGCAGCAGCGAGTGGGCACATGTAAACAAAAACACCACATACAGTATGTTAGAAAACTTAATTTACAGTCTGCAGTAAAACATTAAAACACACACAATGGGGCCAGGAGCTATGAATCGACCCCTGCAACTACATATAGGCGAGTACATACAGTCATGCGTCGCTTAAAGATGGGGATACGTTATGAGAAATGCGTCAATAGGCGATTTCATCATTGTGCGAACGTCATAGTGTACTTGAACAAACCTAGATAAATAGCCTACTATACACCTTGGCTATGTTTTTTTCCCTCTCAGATTTGCTTGTAGGCAGATAATGCACCAAGAACGTTCCTCTCCATTAATGAAAATTTTTCGGTGTTGGGGGTTTATGTTTTCAAACATTTTAAGGAGCTTGTTGAGGTCTGCAAAAGCTTCTGCTAAATCCTTCACTAAATTTTCTTTGGGATTGCTCTTTTCCTTTTTTCTCCTGCAGGGGTCGTGATGAACAAAATGACAAGATTAAATCAAGCACAAGGGAAAACGATGCTATCAAGAGACGCGGTAAACACCAGATGTACGAGACTGATGCCGGAGTAACACGGCATACTGTTTCAAGGTAAACTTATTTTCTTATAAGTAGAAAAAGTACACTCGAATAACGATAAAAATTACAATATAGTAAATACATAAACCAGTGACATAGTTGTTTATTATTATTCTTACCACGCTTCTGTCACAGTACTGCATAAGAGACTGGAACAAAAGCTAGAGGAGCAGGCAGGAATAACAGGAAAAGCACTGTAATGGAACAAAGAATACCCGAGAGAAAGGAAACGAGTAATGGTACGTGACGTGGTGTTGGAATAACACTATTACTACCACCTCCTGGCCTATATATACGCCCTCCTTCTCTCCTTTCTCGTTAAATTATATATATAATTATATTATTTTTAAAGGGGTGGACCGGTAAGCCAGCGGAAGGCCTCGGTCAGATGACCAAAGCTCTAAAGGTGGGTCATCTGACTAAGACCAGCGTCAGGAAACACGTCCTGTTTCTTGACGAACCTTACTTAACCTTCCTTTTTCGTTAGTGTGACTTTATAAATGGTCCAAGTCGGACCGAAACGTCGTCGTAAGCTCCTCTCTTCTATGTGCGAGTTATTTGTGTATGTGGTGTTGGAATGGGTTCATGTAGAGAGTAGGGTTCCACATGTGTCAGTCCTAGGGTCGGTGCTGTTTCTTGTATAAATGAATGACATGACAGAAGGGAAGGCTAGCTACAATGGGACGTGGACATGTCAGTAGTACAATACTTGTACCAATACTTACGTATCACCCCTATGTGGGCACCTCTGTCCTTTACTCTGGTGTCACGTGGCTTCACTTGAACAACGGCCTGCTGGGCCGTAGGTCGACCGGTTAATATCAGACCAGAATAAGTGGCAGATGTGTGGGAGGCTGGGCTTCGTCTTCGCAATTATACGAAAAAAGACTACCCAGTCGTGTCCATGCTACCATAATTCCTCGTACCAAACCCCCAACACAGAGAGGCCACAAGCTCAGTCCGACAAATGGCTCCTGGGGTTTAACCAAGTGCAAAGTTATGAAGCTTGGGAAGGACAAAGAAGATAGCTGACGGAGTACAGGCTCGGGGGTCAAAGGCTACAAAACTCACTTAAAGAGAAGGATCTTGGAGTATCACACCAAGCGTATCTCCTGAGGCGCACATCAATTAAATAACTACTGCAGCATATGGGCGTCTGGCAAACGTAAGAATAGAGTTTCGATATGCAAGTTAGAATTTATTCCTCATGCTGGAGTACGCAGCACCAGTGTGGAACCCACACCTGGTCAACCACTGAGAAATTAGAGAGAGTGCAGAGGTTTTCAACAGGCTAGTCCCGGAACTAAGGGGTATGTCTTATGAGAGGTTAAATGAGCTCAACCTGATGACACTGAAAGAGAGGAGGGCTCGAGGGGATATGACAACAGCGTACAAAATGCTGAGAGGAACTGACAAGATACACAGGGGCAGAATATTTCAGAGATGGGATACAGGAACAAGGGGCACAACTGAAAGTTGAAAACTCAGACGAGTCACAGGTATGTTAGGAAGTATTATTTTCAGCCTTAGGGTTGACATGAAGTGGTACAATCTGAAGGGTGAAGTAGTAGAGGTGGGATCATACATAGCTTTAAGAGATACGATAAAGCTCTTGGAGCCGGGAGAGAGTGGACCTAGTAGCAAAACAACCAGCGCGAAAAGGTGGGGGCAGGAGCTGTGAATTGACCCATTTAATTACATATAGATGAGTACATACGGATGAACGCACTCGCGCGCACGCACCTGATCGAGAACTGGAGAGATGGGGAGGAAGATAAACAAAGGCGCTGGAGGGGATATAATATTTTGTGGGTCATATACAGTATCATAAAGGTCAAGTATTACGTACAGATATCGTTAAGCTTTCTCAGCACGTGTTGTCAGGACTGGTGCAATCTAGTGAAATTTTTATTCCTTACTCCTCTGAATAACTGCTGCTTCTGCTGTTATACAACCCTTAGTTTTTAAGGGGGCTGTAGGGCCTTAAGTGGTCTTAAATGATTGCATGGCCTGAGAATATAGGCCCCTGTGTATAATCAAGAAAATAAGCGTCACAAATAATATGACTGGAACAGTTTACAATTAAACCTTTAATTTGCGAAAAAGCACATTGGAATCCAAGATTCAATGTGCTAGATTCAACTAGTTTAAACAAACAAAAAAAAAAGTATCACAAAATTCAGATAGGCCAACTACAGAACCACACTCCAGATCAGACCTAATTCAACGTAACATATTATTCTTAAGCTTATTTTAACAGAACCTAATCTGGTATACCCTAACACAACCTAATCTGGTATACCCTTACGCAACCTAATCTGGTATACCCTAACACAAGAACATAAGAAAGAAGGAACACAGCAGCAGGCCTACTGGCCCATGCGAGGCAGGTCCAAGTATCCTACCGGCTTAAGCCAATGCCCCAACCTAGTCAGATCAGGTCACATTCACTTAAGGAAGGAACACGGCAACTGACCTAATAGCACAAGCTAATCAGGTCCAACTCACACCCACTCATGTATTTATCTAACCTATTTTTAAAACTACACAACGTTTTAGCCTCTATAACTGTACTCGGGAGTTTGTTCCACTCATCCACAACTCTATTATCAAACCAGTGCTTTCCTATATCCTTCCTGAATCTAAATTTTTCCAACTTAAAACCATTGCTACGAGTCCTGTCTAGGCTAGATATTTTCAGCACGTTATTTACATCTTTATTTATTCCTGTCTTCCATTTATACACCTCAATCATATCCCCCTTAATTCTACGTCTTTCTAGAGTGCAGATTCAGGGCCCTCAGTCTATCCTCATAGGGAAGATTTCTGATGAATTAGACACATGCGCAACTCTAATTTATCAACGTGTCGGTTCTCTGAACCATTCATCTACAAGATTTCTGATACATGGGATCAACTTCGTCATCCTCCTTTGTATGTTTTCCAGAGCATTTAATTGAGGCCTAACCAAGGATATATAGAGCTGAAGAACAACCTGAAGACTCCTATTATTTGTGCTTCTTGCATAAATAATAATTTCGTATGCCCTAATACAACCTAATCCGGTACCTTACCACAGTTTAATATGACATACCCTAACACCATCTAATCTGGTATACCGTAACACAACCTAACCTAGAATACTCCCAGACATAATCTACTACACATTAACACAACCCTAACAACATAATAGACGAAACCCTAACAGCTTAATCTAGTAAATCGTATATTAAGTTTCTTTAACTACTGACATATTATTTTGAAGTGCAAATAAAAAACGTAACAACGAAACTAACTAAACCTAAAATTGCCTAACGTAACCTAGCTCCGCCATTGGTACTGACGCCTTTGTGTACACTTGGCCAGGCGCGTTACGCGACTCAGTATTGAGTTGACTGGCTCAGACATGCTGCAACAACCAAAAATATATTTTCACTATCTATAAAACAGCCATTCTGACAATACTTATTTTGTTGTGTACATATTAGTCGCATATATTGTAAAATGTTTACAGAGTGGTATACAATAGCTATATGTCGGTCTGAATATCTACAAATATATATATATATATATATATATATATATATATATATATATATATATATATATATATATATATATATATATATATATATATATATATATATGTAATCAACCTAATTTTAAAATGTAACATTATTACTGTCAATTACGAATAACCACTGTCACCATCTATATTATCTGATAATGGGAGCTGGAACTAGTTACAATTTCTACGAAATCAGCATTGTTGATTACCATACTGAGTGACAGGCATGCCTATAACGTAATGCCCACAAAAAGGTAAACGGTGGAAGGTTTACAAATGAACGCTCTCGCTTCGGTGCCCGTGGTTCGATCCCCGGCAAGGGTGAAAACTTAAGACGCATGTGCAACATCTGGATATCTTTATTGTAGACGTTTCGCCATCCAGTGGCTTTATCAATAGAGTGAAAACCATTCGTCACAGATTCTAGGACACAATTAGAAGATAGTAGAACTATATACAAAAGATGAGGTAATCAGTCCCTCAGCCTTGGAGTGTGTTCACAGCATGGTGGTGGTGGAGAATCTGGAGCAAAGGCAAGGAGACAGGCGGTTATATAGGCGTCAGTGGATATGGACGTGTAGCAGACTAGGGCATAGTCACTGGTAGGCGGGATTCCCCAGGTGGCCTGGTGGCTAGAGTTCCCGCTTCACACACGGAGGGCCCGGGTTCGATTCCCGGCGGATGAAAACATTTTCGACACGTTTCCTTACACCTGTTGTCCTGTTCACCTAGCAGCAAATAAGTACCTGGGTGTTAGTCGACTGGTGTGGGTCGCATCCTGGGGGACAAGATTGAGGACCCCAATGGAAATAAGTTAGACAGTCCTCGATGACGCACTGACTTTCTTGGGTTATCCTGGGTGGCTAACCCTCCGGGGTTAAAAATCCGAACGAAATCTTATCTTACCAGTGACTATGCCCTCGTCTGCTACACGTCCATATCCACTGACGCCTATATAACCGCCAGTCTCCTTGCCTTTGCTCCAGATTCTACACCACCTCCATGCTGTGAACACTAACTCCAAGGCTGAGGGACTGACTACCTCATCTTTTTGTATACAGTTCTACTGTCTTCTAATTATGTCCTAGAATCTGTATTGATAAAGCCACTGGATGGCGAAACGTCTACAATAAAGATATCCAGATGTTGCACCTGTGACTTAGCTTTCATATTGTCGGTATTTTATACCTTTCTTGCACAAGGGTGGAAACATTGGGCGCGTTTCCTTACACCTGTTGTCCCCGTTCACTTACCAAGCAAGTACCTGGGTGTTAGTCGACTGGTGTAGGTCGCATCCTGAGGGATAAAATTAATGGACCCAATGGAAATAAAAGTACTTCGATGACGCACTGACTTTCTTGGGTTATCCTAGGTGGCTAACCTTCCGGGGTTAATTAAAAATCCGTACAAAATTCCACAGTATCTTATCACATACGCACATGTATATATATATATATATATATATATATATATATATATATATATATATATATATATATATATATATATATATATATATATATATATATAATTTCAGTGGCCACCTAAGCAGGTACACCCTTAGTACTACGTAGGGCCCCCAAAACAGCCTGAATTCTTCGTGCCATGGATTCAACAAGGTCATGGATGCATTCCTTAGAGATTCTATCTCATGTTGACATGACAGTATTACAGTTACCACGATTTGTCTACTGTACACTTATGCTGCGAATCTCCTATTCCACCACATCCCAAAGATGATCTATTGGACTGAGATCTGGTGATTTAAGAGGCCACTGGAGTACACTAACCACGTTGTCATAATCGTGGAACGAGCTAAGATGACATGAGCTTTGTGAGCTGCATAGGGTCAGCAACAATGCTCAGCTAGACTCTGGCATTTAAACAATGCCTAACTGGTGTCATGGGGCCAGGAAAACATTCCCCACACCATTAAACCACCACCACCACTAGCAGCCTGAACCGCTGACAAAAAGCAGGATGGATTCACATTATTTATGCTAAATTCTGACCCTACTATCTGCACGTTGCAGCAGAAATTGTGCTTCGTCAGGCCAGGCGATATTTTCCCATCTTCAGCTGTCCAGTTTTGGTGAGCTGGTGCCTACTGTGGCCTGTTTCCTGTTCTTAGCTGATGGTGTGGAGCCTGGTGTGGTCTGCTGCTGAAACCCATGCACTTTAAGGTTTGACGTGTTGTGTGTTCAGAGATGCTTTTTTGCATACCATTGTTATGCATGGTTATTTGGGTTTGCCTTTCTGTCAGCTTGAACTAATCTGGCCATTTTCCACTGGCTTCTCATTTACATGGCGTTTTTGCCCACAGAATTGTCACTCACTGGATGTTTTGTTTTTTGTGCCATTCTCTGTACACTCTAGAGACTGTTGTACATGAAAATCCCAGATCAGCAGTTTCTAAAATACTCAAACCAACCTGCCTGGCAGTAACACTCATTCCATGGTCAAAGTCATTAGATCATATTTCTCCCCCATTCTTTTGTTCAATCTGAACAACTGAACCTCTTGACAATGTCTGCATGATTTTAAGCATAATTTAAGTGTTGCCATATGATTGGCTGATTAGATATCTGCATTAATGAGCAGGTGTATCTAATAAAGTGACCGTGTGTTTGTGTACTCGCCTATATGAGGTTACAGGGGTCGAGTCACAGCTCCTGGTCCTGCTTCTTCAATTGTTGCTGCTAGGTCCACACTCTCCTGGCTTCGTACCTCTTCTTCAAGTTAAGTGTGGATCCTGCCTCCACCACTGCATTCTCCAGATTGTTCTACCTCCTGATAATTCTAAGGCTGAAAAAATACTTCCTAACACCCCTATGACTCATCTGAAGCAGTGACCTCTTGTTCCTATTTCCCATCTCAGAAACATGCTGTCCCTGTTCACCCTGTCATTTCCTCTTAATATTTTGTATGTTATCATATCGCTCTAGTTCTCCAGTCCTCCAGTGTCATCAGGTTAAGTTTCCTTAACCTCTGGTCATAGGACATACCCCTGCACTTTCTCCAATTGCTTGATGTGCTTGACCTGGTGTGGGTTTCATACTGGTGCTACTTAATCAAATATGGGCCTAGTGTACACTGTTCTTAGATTTGCCAGCTGCACATTTGCTGCAGCAGTTATTTGGTTGATGAGTGCCTCAGGAGATGTGCTTGGTGTGATCTTCACCCCAAGGTCCTTCACCTTAAATGAGGTTTGCAGCCTTGAACCCCTGAGCCTGCACTCTGTCTACAGTCTTCTTGGTTCTTCTACAAGCTTCATAATTTTGCTTTTGGTGGGTTTAAACTCCAAGAGTATGAAACTGTAATGTTATGTATGCAACAATAAAACATGTGGACAAAATAGAAATTAAACTAATGGTAACTGCAAAGATAATATACCCGGGAAAAAGGACTGACACCTGGAAAAAATTATTAAGAAAATAAACAAAAGATTTTTGGCACCATCAACAGGGAGACTATGAAACAGTAATACTAAATATGTACAGTATTTTCAAAATGTACATACAATATTATGGGATATTTTGAAAAATATCAAGGTTATGAGGATAACAAAAAGATTAGGTGATGAAAGATTGAATATCAGATTGGAGGGAGAGAGTATGGAGGAGGTGAACGTATTCAGATATTTGGGAGTGGACGTGTCAGCGGATGGGTCTATGAAAGATGAGGTGAATCATAGAATTGATGAGGGAAAAAGAGTGAGTGGTGCACTTAGGAGTCTGTGGAGACAAAGAACTTTGTCCTTGGAGGCAAAGAGGGGAATGTATGAGAGTATAGTTTTACCAACGCTCTTATATGGGTGTGAAGCGTGGGTGATGAATGTTGCAGCGAGGAGAAGGCTGGAGGCAGTGGAGATGTCATGTCTGAGGGCAATGTGTGGTGTGAATATAATGCAGAGAATTCGTAGTTTGGAAGTTAGGAGGAGGTGTGGGATTACCAAAACTGTTGTCCAGAGGGCTGAGGAAGGGTTGTTGAGGTGGTTCGGACATGTAGAGAGAATGGAGCGAAACAGAATGACTTCAAGAGTGTATCAGTCTGTAGTGGAAGGAAGGCGGGGTAGGGGTCGGCCTAGGAAGGGTTGGAGGGAGGGGGTAAAGGAGGTTTTGTGTGCGAGGGGCTTGGACTTCCAGCAGGCATGCGTGAGCGTGTTTGATAGGAGTGAATGGAGACAAATGGTTTTTAATACTTGACGTGCTGTTGGAGTGTGAGCAAAGTAACATTTATGAAGGGATTCAGGGAAACCGGCAGGCCGGACTTGAGTCCTGGAGATGGGAAGTACAGTGCCTGCACTCTGAAGGAGGGGTGTTAATGTTGCAGTTTAAAAACTGTAGTGTAAAGCACCCTTCTGGCAAGACAGTGATGGAGTGAATGATGGTGAAAGTTTTTCTTTTTCGGGCCACCCTGCCTTGGTGGGAATCGGCCGGTGTGATAATAAAATAAAAAAAATATTTTGAAAAATTTTAATTTGGTAAATTGTCTGTATAGCCACTAATATGCACAGCATTTTGGAGAGAACTAATACAGGGTTTCAGAAGTATTGAATACAACTCCAAATTTGGAAGGATGTTCTGAAATCTTCCTCATTGAATAAATCCCAATAACCGAACTCACAAACATCTCAGAAATTTTTACTATATTACCCTCCAAATGACTTCTGGAGAGAATATTCATTGTTTGGCAAGAAAAGGAAGGAAGCTGGCCTTAATATTAAAAGGAAAGAGAATATGTTTTTATGTTTATAATTATGCAGGCAGCATACAACTATGAACTCTTGTTTGAACATATTTCTGAATTTGCATTCAACCATTGTAAAAGCTTGTACAGGTCGGCCATCACTAATCCGGCATCATTGGGACCTGTAGTGTGCTGGATTAGTGAGTTTGCTGGAATAGTGAGTGGTTAAGTTAGAATACATTTAATTAACCTATCAATACTCTTTCTGCTACATCTTCCTCATTTTCATCACTGCTTTCTCTTCCACTGGCTTGCTGCTGTGGATTTACAACCATCTGCACAATTTCTGAGCCAGTATAATAATGAAATTTGAGTCAGTACAATGATCTGAGCCAGTATAATGATGAAATTTGAAATTATGCTAGCCGAAATTAGTGCCAGATTACTGATAGAACCGGATAACTGATTGCCAGATTAGCGATGGCCAACCTGTATTGGCGTTAGTTCTGCCCTAAATGCTATGCATATTAGGGACTTTCCAGACAGTACTTGCATCAAATTAAAATCATTCCCATATGAACCATTACACTGTATTTTATATACTGCATATTATACAGCACTGTTTTTTGTATACATGTATTCTAAAAAATATAAACTTAGTACTGTATTACTGTGCTAAATTATTCTGTTAGTGGTATAAATATTGCTTTATCTATTTTCTCAGATCCTTTTCAAGGGTATAATCAATGGAATTTTATTTCTATTTTATCCACAAGTTTTATTATTGAATACACAATGCTGCAGCTGTATACTCCAAATTAGGTCTAACTTATGTTGCAAATTTCATTATTATTTTTCTGTACAGGAGAGGAATTTCTCCATTCATAAATATGAAGGCCGTTTTGAAGTTTGCCAGCATAACATGAATTTCAAAAGACTTGATTTATATGATCTAATGGTTGTAAACTTTTATCTATAATTTCTCTTAGATTTCTGCTGTCTTATTCTTTCAGAATTTTATGACACTAGTTATGGAGAACTGTTTCTTTCTTCAATTTTCTTTACATGATACAGTACTTACCTACATTAAATTCCAGTTTCCAACTGACACTATTTACTCAATTGTCCAAATAATCTTACAGGGATTTATATCTCTGATCAATTTCCTTATTTTATGACTTTTGCATCTTCAAATATATGTATTTATATACTGTAGTTTATATATTCTGGCACATCATTTGTATATACTAGAAACATTACTGATACTTGTGGAACCCTGCTGGTGACATTTCCCACAAATACATTTTTCTACTTATCACTTAGCATTTAAGTTTCAAGCAAAAAATTCTTTCCTCCATTGTAATTGCTTTCTTTTGATATTCCATAGACTGCTTCTTCTGCATATTCTATTAAACCATTGGTGATATCTGTTTTGGTCTTACTGCTGCTGCTTTGCTTTTGTGCTCTACACTTGATGCTTCTACCACTGCTCAGTATCTGCCTTCTACTTTCTGATCACTGGCTGATGATTGTCCTGCAGTTTTTATCCATGAGGGTGGCTCATTATCTCCATGGGTGCCTACATGACTCAATTTCATGATACTTTGGCTTGCACAATTGAACAAGTGCATAATACCTCACCCTAGGACCCCAAGGATGTTGCAACTGGCACTGGGCTGGAATCATTTCATCTCATGCTGTCTGACATATATAATGCCTACTCACCCTTGACTGCTGTGCAGAAATCAGTGGATTTTTTCATCGATGACTCACTTTCAAGAAATTGCACAACAGGTTACCTGGAGTTTACCTGGAGAGAGTTCCGGGGGTCAACGCCCCCGCGGCCCGGTCTGTGACCAGGCCTCCTTAGGTCAGTGTCCCAGGATGCGACCCACACCAGTCGACTAACACCCAGGTACCCATTTTACTGATGGGGAACATAGACAACAGGTGGAAAGAAACACGTCCAATGTTTCTACTCTGGCTGGGAATCGAACCCAGGCCCTCGCCGTGTGAAGCGAGAGCGTTAACCACCAGGCCACCAGAGCCCCTTTAACTCTCACTCCCTACCTAAAAAAAAAAAAAAAAAACGAGATAGCCACCATGGGAGATTAAAGGCGCATTGCTTAACTTAGGAGGCTCACAACCATTCTTTTCCTCTATCATACTGGGAGAGGGTTTCAGGGATCAATGCCTCTGTGGCCTGGTCTGCATGCAGGAGGGTTTTAATTTTTTCTTTGTGGGGAAGTTGCTACTTCTATCTTGTTTCTCCTGAGGACTTCCTTTCATCTCAATGATTGTCCCAGCTTCTGCTCCCCAACATGCAGTCTCACTTAGGTTCTCCAATGCTCTTCCATTTTTATTCTTCCAAATCTTTCTGGTGATCTAACAGGGAAACCCAAATCTTATCAACCTTAAAGCTCTCAACATTGTTACCCCTTTCCAAGTTCTAGATGGAGACTATCTCCAGGCCCCATGGCCTGGCTGGCAAAGCTCTCGCTTCACACACTGAGGGTCTGGGTTAAATTCCAGGAGGGGTGGAAACATTTGACACATTTCCTTACACCTGTTGTCCTGTTCACCTAGCAAGTAGGTACCTGGGTGTTAGTCGACTGGTGTGGGTCACATTCTGGAGGACAAGATTGAGGACCCCAATGGAAATAAGACAGACAGTCCCTCGATGATGCACTGCCTTTCTAGGGTTATCCTGGGTGGCTAACCCACCTGGGTTAAAAATCTGAACAAAATCTTATTTTATCTTTCAACCAAGGTAGATCACCTCTTTTGATGTGCAGGAGTCTTTCACCATATACATAGTTCACAAAGACCTTCACTGTTACCTCTGCTTCCACCTCCTGGGCATCAGTTATCAGTTCCCAGCATTGTTCAAGTTTATGCTGTACATCTTATCTTGGTCACCCTCTCGTGTGTCATCTGCCAGCTATGGACCAATGACTTGTGTCTGATCATTGTCTAAACTTCTCTTTCAGTATTCACCACCCTCAGCATGATCTTCCAGATTGTTTGAACACTCCCCGCTCTACCCCCAGCACTGACTACAGTACTTTTATTTTATGAGAAACCTCTGCTACTGGTTGAGGAGCCATGCTCAACATCTCTTATTAGATAAACTTGGAGCTGAAAGTCATATACATGGACTCTCAGCCATACACAAGTCTACTGGGGTCACTACCTACAGGGCACATTGCTGATAGTGATCATGCAAGACTGCTGCTCACCCTTTTTCAACATTTTGGCTCTTGTACAGTAATTCTAGTCTTTATCCTTTTGGGGATGTTAGACTTCGAAGAGTCTCATTTGCATTCACCTGCTCCCTCTCTTTCTTCCAGGGCTACAGAATGTATTGGTGAATCCTTCTTTCCAGGTTTTCCAGGTGTGGATCTCTTCACCTGGGGAAAAAAAAAAATCACATATTTTCAGTTTATTTCTCCTTTCCCAAAACTGTCAGCTCTCATAACACACTCATGTGTCTGGATGGGTTAGTATTTGGTTCAAGTTACTCTTCCCTTTAGTAGGTAGAAGTACATTTGCTGTCATAGAACAAGTTTCCAAGTTAAGCAAACATGGCATTCTCTTTGTGCCTATGACACCTCTTCAACGTGGTTTCTTTCACGAGGGAGAATGGCAAGAAAAATTCTGCATCCTTGTTAGAGGTGCCTTTTACCAAAATGAGATTCTGTGATCAGGGATGTTGGCATCTATGCTTATGCTTGGCTAAGATCCTCCAACAGATTTTTGGCTTGATGCTGAGTAAAGCTCAATTGATCTCCAACCATGATAGGGTCTCCACTCATTACTGTGTGTTGCAGTTCTTGCTATTCTTTTAAGAGAATTGTATAGGGAGTGCCTGTTAGTATGCCTAAGACAGCCAAACAAGAAAAAAATATAATTAGTTATCCCTGAAGGGATACTGGTAGGCCCCGCTTATACAGCAGGTTAGGTTCTGGGCTACTGCTCGAAAACAAAAATCGTTAAGTGAAAGACAGCCTTTTTTCACTTTCAAACACAAATAAAAGCCTGATAACATGTTTACACTATCATACATTAAGTGAGCAATAGAGCTAGGCCTAAAAAATGCAAATACTGAATACACATAACTTACCTTAAAATATTTTTGTACTTAGCTTATAGTGAGTGAATATATTGACAGTAGGACACCTGAATAAATGAAGAATGGGTATAATTGAGAAAAAAAAAAAAAAAAAAAACACTTAGTGAAATGCTGTAAAGTGGGGCCCTCCTGTATCTTTAAGTAGATGCCTGATATTTTCTAACTCCAAGCATTTGTTAATAACTTTAGAATGCTTCATCCAATCAGCTTCAAGTTATCAATGCAAGTTAACTGTACCAGGGAAAAGGTTCCAGCAAGCTTTGGTTTGTACAAGTGCCCTATGATCAGTGTTATGTATCCCATTTCAAGTTTCCTGGAATAGGTATGATAAGTTTTAAAAGACTCTTCTGAGTGGCTTCAAATATTCAACACTGTATCCTATTTATACCTGTGCTGGGACAGTTCTGGCGAATCGTTCGAGTTATCCTATTTATGTGAAGGTAAAGAGTGTAGGTACACACATTTACAAATTGTTGTAAAATAATGGAATTTTCCCCCACCGGATAAAAAATGTTAAATATGCCTGAAGAGAAAAATAGAATAAAGGAGATATACACAAGTTGCTGAAAATATATGACGTGGATAGAACTCTCAGTAATGGATTCATATATAAATTAAGATTTGGAAAGGATATAAGAAAGCACTAATTTGCCAACAGAGTTGTGGATGAACGGAACAAACTACGTACCTTGTGACAACAGTGATTAGCTTTAAAATTAGATATGAAAGGTACAAAAGTGGAAATGGTTGGGTGTGAGTGGGACCATCCTAGCATAAGTCAGTAAGCCTGCTGGTGTGAAGTCCTTTTTATGGTCTTGTGGTGGTTGATGTGGTGGATGATGTAGTAGTGCATTGATGGTTGACATGGTGTTAGGATGCTGGTAACTGATGTAGTAGTAGAGCACTAATACTTGATGTATTGGGAGGGCGCTGGTGACTGACATAGTGGTAAGACAGTTTGATGTACATATATTGGTAAGGCTTTGATGGTTGATGTAGGGATAGTACACTAGTGGTTCATATGGTTGTATGATGATAGTGGTTGGTGTGAAGATTGTAATGTTACTGCAATCAATTTCATGATATTTGTTACAAAATTAGTTGACAGTTACTTCACAGATTTTGAAAAGCCCCTGGTTATGCAGAGCATTTCAGGCAGACTAAAACTAGAACCTGAAACTACTCGACACTGTATAGTTGTATAGCTGAAATTAGAGTATCTGAATGCTAAGTTTAATACTGTGTAAAAAAGTTGTCTAAAGATAAGATTATTAAAAGTAATGATTATTTTTAAGTAGTCTTAACAATTTTAGTTATAGTGAAATAATTACTGAAAAGGGAGAAGGAGGAGAAATATAGCAGCAATGATAAATGTACAAGTATAATCTGAAGAAATAGGCTGCAGTCTAGTTACATAAACAGT
This sequence comes from Cherax quadricarinatus, assembly GCF_038502225.1. Lineage (NCBI taxonomy): Eukaryota > Metazoa > Arthropoda > Malacostraca > Decapoda > Parastacidae > Cherax > Cherax quadricarinatus. The sequence continues at coordinate 14,256,805 of NC_091304.1, read as the reverse complement.
GGTACCCCGAGTTTTGTACAGCTCCTAACTCGAACAATTATGCAAGCACAGTGGACCCCCGGTTTACGATCAGCTCCCAATGCGACCAATTATGTAAGTGTATTTATGTAAGTGCGTTTGTATGTGTATGTTTGGGGGTCTGAAATGGACTAATCTAATTCACAATACTCCTTATGGGAACAAATTCGGTCAGTATTGGCACCTGAACATACTTCTGGAATGAAATAATATCGTAAACCGGGGGTCCACTGTATATTATTATAAGTGCTTTTGTAAGTGTATCTTTGGGGTCTGAAACGAACAAATTCGTTTGGTAACAGCACTCGATCAGCCTTTTGGAATGAAATATGGCCGAAACTCGGGGTACCATTGTATTTAACGTTTATATTTGATCTATGTAAATTTACATAAACTCAAAGTACTTTTTAACCCTTAAACTGTCCAAACGTAGATCTACATTCACGTGCGTAGCACTCCAACCTTTATTTTTCCCATTTGAAAGCACGTAAAAAAAAAGTATATCTACATTCGGAGCCCCCCGCACGTGAATGTAGACCTACGTTTGGACAGTTTAAGGGTTAACAATATTTTTAGAGCAATTAGAAGATACTGAAGTCTAAGAATCTTCTGGTAGAGCATTCCATACTTTTGTGTCATATACCTGCATGGAATTTTTGCTTGGGTTGAGTTGAACACGAGAGATATCAATGAAGTCTTTGTTTCTTGTACTGTCTATTCATTCTATTGCAGCTCTCCAAGAAGGCTTAGGAATGGGTTACTACTGTACGTATTTGAACCGAGTGCCCTGAGAGTACTATAAAGTATGCACAGTAGTTAGTGTTAGTATGGATGTTTGTATGTTGAGTAAATTTAAACTTTTCATTAGTGGGGAAGGGGTTGTGTTGGGGGCTGAAAGGGGGGGTCAGGAACATGATTGAGTGATCATCATTCATTTGAGGGGTTTTGGAAGGCCAATGGAGTTTTTGGTCGTAAAGCCCCAAAAATTCCACTGGTGATCATGCTAGAAGCAGGTTTTTATTGGGTTGTAAGTGATTTGCTGTATGTAGTTGATCCATGTGTTTTTTTTTGCCACAAGTGAGGTAAGGATAGATTAGAGAGTTGTAAAGAATAAGTACATCTACTATTGTTTGCAGTGCATTTACATAGTACAGTAATATATTTTTGAAAGAAACTTCAGTTTTGTAAGTTTTCTCAGATATGTATTATATGCAAGTTTTAAATTTTACTTCCCCTTTCAAAGTGTGTATTATTTACTAAAGGTGTGCCAGAGTACTGGCAAAGTTTAATAGCATTGGTGCCTCCCTAAAATTGAGTATCAGTAAAGGTGGGTACTGGTAAATTTTGACAATATTAGTGGTTATTGGAAAATTTTGATGGCATCATTATCAACCTAAAATTGTGTACTGGTATCATCAAAAAGTGTTTGTATTGTCCCATCACTTTTACCATTATGTTCAGCTGAATATTTTTTGCTTTATTCCAAAACACTTTAGTATGTAGGTCTTATCAATTCTGAGTGTGACATTTTTAGCTTTACTCCCAAGCATTATGTAGGAAATCTTATCAATAATGAGTGCAATATTTTAAGAGTATGTAGACATTTTCACCAGCACATCATCAATGTTGAGGACAATTGGATCTAGATTGAGTTGACAAAAGATGTATCATTTGAAAACAGAACTGGTTTAAGTTTCTGGGAGGCATTAGGTAGGTCACTGATGAAGATGAGAGAGAACAGAGGCCCTTGGGCACTGATGTGTGGCACCCCCATGTTGACAGGTGGAGTTAATGAAGTACTGTCAGTAGTGGTCACATACTGGTGTCTGTCGTTAAGGTTGGACTTTATAGATATGTGAAAGCATGGCCTCTGATTCCATAATGTTCTAAGCAGTAAGATGATGTGTTCTACTGTATCAAAAACTCTTCTTAGATGAATAAAGAGGTTCACTGCATATTCATTATTTCTAGAGATGAATAGATTAAGTCATGTATTTTTATTATTTTGTCATTTGTACTTTTACTTGGTATGAAACCAAACTGTTAAGATTATTACTGATGTGTTTGGTTATGTTTACATAGTTTTTCAATCTTTTTAGTTAATTATAGCAAGTTAAAGTGACATGTATTTCTTGATTCTCCACTTTGTGGGTTGGTGTAGCCTTTGCTATCTGGGAAAGTTTGTTTCTATATACACAGTTTGTTGAGCAATACTGCAATAGTAGGTGATACATGAGCAGCCTTTCCTATACAGTACTTTACTATATATGGTGATATATTGACTTTGGTTCCTGCTTGACCTTTTAGCAAATTTATTACCAAAGTTACCTTTGTAGATAGTTGGAGACAGGTATAGAGTGCTTGGGTGATTATCGGAAGTTGTCTCTGACTTGAGCATGGAAGTTTCTTGGCTAGGTTTGTCACTGGTTGAGAAGTTATTTTGTTTATTTACAGTTTCACCATTTTGGATGGCAGGTTCATTTCATTTAGTCAGTATAATTTCTTTAGTCTAAGCAGATTTACTTGAACCCAGTATTTGAATGTGCTTCCATGGCTTTTTGTTTCATTACCCTGTTAGTGTAATACTGCTCTTGAGGTGTTTTATTAGCTGTATTGTATATAATATTAATAGTTCTTTGGGTATTAAGTTCAATTTATTTTTTTATAGCTATGCTTTTTGCCAATGGATCTGAGGATGCTGTTGGATGGCCATTTATTGCAGAAGCTTTGATTTTTTTGCACAAATACTGTAAGTGAGCACACGAGTTAATGTCTTGAACATTGTTAAATTCTCTCTGCCAATGTTATTGATTCCTAAGGAAAGATTATTCACTGATGCCTCATCAATGAGCCTGAATGAGATTTTATTAGTTTTAAATAACTTTACATTCATGATGCGAAAGATGGGGGTAATGATCAGCTGAACTGTTGGTAATAAAGCCTGCTTTTGGATGAATTATATTTGTCCAGATGTAGTCAAGTGAATATGCAACTGTCTTGGTAATTCTCATAGGTTTGGTTATTAATGGTATTATTTAGCATTTGTACATGTTCAGGAAACTGGCTATTTGCAGGTCTTCTGAATGAATGAGGTTGATGTTAAAATCACCAGAAATTATTAGGTTATGCTGAATGTAGTGTTCATGATTAGGTGTTAAAGATTATCATCAATGTTAGCTATGTTGGTATATGATCTGTAAACAGCTTCTGTAGTAGACTGCAAATCCACCTTTTTAATCAGGGTTTGCAGTTATATGTATCTTTGTACCTAGGTAAATTACAAATGCTTCTAGTAATGTGTTTTAGCCACATTTCTGTAAAAATAATGAAAGTTAGGTTTGCACTTAATGATTCTTTAGAGTGCACTGATGCCTCAGTGTTTACCTGGAGTTTACCTGGAGAGAGTTCCGGGGGTCAATGCCCCTGTGGCCCGGTCCGTGACCAGGCCTCCTGGTGGATCAGAGCCTGATCAACCAGGCTGCTACTGCTGGCTGCACGCAAACCAACGTACGAGCCACAGCACAGCTGGTCAGGTACCGACTTTAGGTGCTTGTCCAGTAGGTTAATGCTGTGTTTTTAGCACTGCTGATGATAGTTTTTGTTTGGCAAGCTAAATAATATTTATAGTGATCAGAGAGAAGATTTTGATTATGATCAGTATTTAGCATTCTTTTACTATAAGGAATCAATAAGAAAGTGAAAAGGAAGAGACAAAAGTTATCAAATACTGTGCTTCTAACAATAATGGTAATAAAAACAATGCTAAAATATGAGTCACTAGTAAAACAATTATAAGAGTACCAGAAATAGTGAACATAAGAACATAAGAACGAAGGAACACTGCAGAAGGCTTACTGGCCCATGCGAGGCAGGTCCAAGTCTCCTACCGGCTTAAGCCAATGCACCCAACCTAGTCAGGTCAGGTCACATTGACTTAAGGGAGGAACACGGCAACCGACCTGGTAGCACAAGCTATCAGGTCTAACTCACACCCACCCACATCCACTCATGTATTTATCCAACCTATTTTTAAAGCTACACAACGTTCTGGCCTCTATAACGGTACTTGGGAGTTTGTTCCACTCATCCACAACTCTATTACCAAACCAGTACTTTCCTATATCCTTCCTGAATCTGAATTTTTCCAACTTAAAACCATTGCTGCGAGTCCTGTCTAGGCTAGATATTTTCAGCACACTATTTACATCCCCTTTATTTATTCCTGTCTTCCATTTATACACCTCAATCATATCCCCCCTAATTCTACGTCTTTCTAGAGAGTGCAGATTCAGGGCCCTTAGTCTATCCTCATAGGGAAGGTTTCTGATACATGGGATCAACTTTGTCATCCTCCTTTGTACATTTTCCAGAGAATTTATATCCATTCTGTAATAAGGTGACCAAAACTGTGCAGCATAATCTAAATGAGGCCTAACCAAGGATGTATAGAGTTGAAGAACAACCTGAGGACTCCTATTATTTATGCTTCTTGATATGAAGCCAAGGATTCTATTAGCTTTATTGCGAACACTTATGCACTGTTGTCTTGGTTTCAGATTACTGCTAACCAGAACTCCTAAATCTTTTTCGCAATCCGTAATATTAAGATCTACATTATTTAGTTTATATGTGGCATGGTTATTGTCCTGTCCAACATTTAGAACTTTGCATTTGTCTATATTAAACTGCATCTGCCACTTCTCCGACCACTGCATCAGTCTATTCAAATCTTCCTGGAGTGCTCGAATGTCCTCGTCAGAATGAATTCGACGGCCTATTTTGGTGTCATCGGCAAACTTGCCGATGTCGCTCTTTATGCCCTCATCTATGTCGTTTATGTAGATTGTGAACAGCAGGGGGCCCAACACTGACCCCTGTGGAACACCGCTCGTGACACTTCCCCACTCTGATTTCTCCCCATTTATGCAAACTCTCTGCTGCCTATTTGTCAACCATGCCTCTATCCAGGAAAAAATTTCTCCTCCTGTAATATTATACAGAATAAAATACACACACACACACACACACACACACACACACACACACACACACACACACACACACACACACACACACACACACACAAAAATGCTATACAAAAAAACATGAAAAATATATAAAAAAAAACTAATATATAATACATATAAAAACAATTTACAAAAGTACAAAAAAAAAGTTTAATATACAAAATATATAAAAATAATACTCTACAAAAAATACACAAAAAACAGGACAAAGAAACTGAGTACTGAACAGGACAAAAGTAATGTAGTGTATGTATTTATATGAAACAGTATGTAGGCCAAATCCTCACATTCTTCTGAAACTGTCCATGGGTAACCTACTCCAATTTAATTTAACCTGGTATAAAAAATAACCTAAAACTAACATGTCTAAATACATATATATTTATGTGGAGAGCACTAAATCCACAGGGATATAATGTGTTGGATAAAGGAAGGCAATCAAGGAAGAGAGCCTGTGGCTCAGTTGGCAACGCTCTTGCCTCATATACTGAGTGTCCGTGGTTCAATAAATAAATTACAGTTATCTAAATTATCATACATAGCAGCACATGTGTAGGTTACCTAGGATAACCCAAAAAAGTCAAAGTAACTTATTATCTTTGGGGTCCTTATTTTAACCCTCTGGGTTAAAAATCTGAATAAATCTTATTTTATCTAATTTCTTGAATCAAGAGCCTGCCAGTCATCAAGGAACCTCTCTTGAGGAAAATGTTCAAACGTTAAAAATATATTAGCTGGCACAGGATGCAAAAAATTAATTACAATGAGGCTCCTATACAATTTTTTTTTGCTTCACTTTAGTAAATGCTGTATTTTGAGCGAATTAATTACATTATATGGATTGAGGCTTGATAGTGCGGGCTACAGGTAATTTTTTATACAGGGTTAGCACCTTATTTTTTTTTTTACAATGGTATTATATACACTATGTACAAATTAATCTAGTATAACTCTCTAATGCTAATGTAACTTATTTCCGGTGGGGGTCCTATACTATTAGAAGCAACACAATTTCTTCCGACACCATAACATGGACAGCCATCTCAAATTACTAGGTCCTTCGTGGAATAACTAAAATGAAAATCACCAGCCTTAGGAGAGTGTCACTACCACAGCAGCTGTGATGCTTCTGTTACTCGAGTAAACGTTAACATCACGACGCATGATGCGTACATTAGCATCACAGCTGATCACCTCAACAACGACCTCATGCACTGGCAGCTTCTCTTCATACGTCGCATTTCTCATCATACTCGCGCCACTCAATTCTGACGTTACAGGACAAGCAAAGCGCAATACAAACATATACACACCACTTGTTTCGGCGTTGACATCTTGATGCAGGATCACCACATAAATATGGTGGAGAGGGATGCAGCACACCAACACTCACACTTGCTCGTGGGTAACTGTTTACATCGCGTCGATTCGTGGTTAGAGGAGGCTGGTCTATGACGTAGTGATACGTCACAGCAGCCTCGAGCGCTCGTTGGTCCACCTCACAATGAGATCAAAGGAGCCTTACTGTTTATTTGATGTTTATTTTGGTTTCATAATGTTTCTTCCGTACAAAGTATTTACATTCGTGCATCACGTGCATAAACAGTATAGGCATATTCGAGAACACGGCAGAAATTTGCAAGCTATGTATGCAAAATGAATCATTCTGTCTCACTAATTATTAAATCATTAAAAAACAAGGCAGGAGACCTAAACGACTTGCCAACAATCATGTATAAAAAAAAGCAGCTCATGTGCTGTCTCCCATTATTTAAGAAATTATTTAACAAATCTGCTAAATCTTCTAAATTCCCATCCATACTCAAGACGGCAAGGGTCACCCCGATCCCCAAAGGAGGCGATCCCACAGAACTAAATAACTGCCTTTGCTCTCAAAAATCTTCGAAAAAAATAATATATAAACAAATCTACTCCTACCTATCCCATACTGAACCCCTGCCAGTTTGGGTTTAGGCCCCCCCCCAAAAAAAAAAAAAAATAGAACACGAATGCTGCAATTATTCAGAGGCTCGAATTACTATACACAACAACTGACAAAAATTAATATCCTCTGGGACTCTTCATAGACCTACGGAAAGCATTTGATACAGTCGATCACAATATCTTGCACCTAAAACTAGAGCATTACGGGGTCAGAGGACCTTACCTAATTGGTAGACACCAGTATTGTACACAAATGACGTAACCTCGAATACTCAGCCTGTAGTTGGTGGAGTGCCACAGGTAAGTGTCCTACGTCCTCTATTCTTTCTTATTTACATCAATGACCTCCCAAATGCATCGCGATTCCTTAAACCAGTTGTATTCGCGGATGACACCGCATGTCTTCTCCCACCCAAACCCGGCTGTACTTTGTAACACTGTAAACCGCGAGCTACTTAAAATATCAAACTGGATGACTACCAACAAACTTACCCTCAATATAGACAAAACCTACTTCATGCTTTATGGAAACAGAGTATCAAATATCTAGCTAAACATATCGATAAATGGTTCACCCATTACAAGACACACTGATGGCAAATTTCTAGGTCTCCACCTTGACATCCAGCATATTACTAAGAAAGTTTCCAAAACAGTAGGAATCCTTTCCAAAATACGATACTATGTACCCCAACGGGCGCTCCTTACCTTATATCACTCTCTAATATACCCTTACCTCACGTATGGTATTTGTGTTTGGGGATCTACCAGGGCCAGTCACCTCAAACCTTTACTAACCCAACAAAAAGCGGCAGTGAGGATGATCACAAACTCCAGCGCCAGACAACATACCCCACCTCTCTTCAAAAACATGAACTTACTTAATATACACACTTATTATTGTGCCTGCTACATATACAGAACATTAAACTTCAACATCAACCTTCCGCTCAAACTTCTAGACAGCTTCAATAGAACACACAGGCATAGCACGAGGCACAAAACACTTTTTGACATCCCTCGTGTCCGTCTCACACTTTGCAAAAATGCAATGCACATTAAGGGCCCTAAGATCTGGAATCTTTGCCTGAAGCAGCAAGAGGTCCCCTGCCCACAAATCGGTTTAGGACCATACTCAAAAACCATCTCGTCTCTCAATAACAAACATACCCACATCATGCTAAACCCCAACCAAATTCAAAGCAACTCCTAATACTTTATTATCCCTTAATTATTAAGCCATTTTTATATACTTATGTATGTATGTTTGTGTGACTAATTGTACTACTTCATATTAATAATAAAATATATGAACTTAATTACAAACTTAAAAATGTATGATTGATTATATCATAAATTGTACTACCTCATTTTAATGTCTAGACTTTTAAAGTAGTCTATAAGTATAAGGTTACGTCTGCCTGAAATGCCTCGGCATGATAGTGGCTTTCTTTAATCCAATCATACTATGATATGTAAACACACATTGTTACCTAAGCAAAGAAATAAATATTTTATTTTATTTTTATGACTTTTTTCTTGGGTTATGATAGGTAATTTACACTACGTATGATAGTTGTACTTATGTGTACCTATGCCTAAATAAACTTACTTAAACCTAAATAAGAACTAATTTATACTGATCAAACACAAGGGAGCGCCGTACTTGCCCTTTTAATTGTATTCCTACAATATTTTTTTTCACTAGCATCATTAGATAATGCTCAGAGTATAGATAACTTGTGTCCATCACTTGATGTGTACCATGTTTGCTGGAGTTGTCATATACATAAGTGTTTTTACTAAGGATATGACTTCCGGCAGAACTAGATTAGATATTTACAAGAACCCCAATGGAAATAAGTCATTTTGACTTTTTTGGGGGTTATCCTAGGTAATTTACACCGAACGATAATTGTACTTATGTGTAACTGTGCCTAAATAAACTTACTAATTTCAGAAAACACACTAAACCTGTATGAATTATTCAGCGTTATAACAAAACTGTATTGCCTAACACATGCAGTGAAGCTTTCTCTAGATGCTACCCACGAAGGTTGCCAAAATCGGTACCTATTTATACCATTAGACAAGCACGAGTTTAAGTGAACTTGTCCATATATCTCGGTGACCTGGAGCTGAACCCGGCAAATTTTTCATTGTGAGCCTAACAGTCTCGCTACTGAGTTATCTCATATTCCTTTAAAGCGTTAAACCCGTGAGCGGGTGAGCGGTGAAGGACTGTGGGTGGGTGAGAGGGGGATCAATCATGGCTGCACATCAGCCCCCCTCAAGGAAGGTTCCTTGATGTTGGTGAGGGGCTCTTGATTTAGGGAATTGGATCTGTGCTCAAGTTCCCCGATTTAAGCCTGAATGCCTTCCACATCCCCCCCCCCCAGGCGCTGTATAATCCTCCAGGTTTAGCGCTTCCCTCTTGATTATAATAATAATAATAATGCACATCAGCCACAAGGTTCACAGCATAAAGGTCGTAGGCTCAATACCTGGGCCAACGACATGTATGAGCACATTTGATATCCCTTGTTGCTCCTGCTCATCTAGCAATGAAAAACTGGCACATGTTTGTAGACTTGTGGATCACATTAAGGAGAAAAAAACTGCAACTCAAATGCGTCAGAAACTCTAGCCCTGTTGGCAGTCCTCCCCACCCCGGGTAAAATGCCAACGTATAAGGAAGTACAGGCCATATTCCATGGTATCCAGCATTGAGTAAAAAAAAAAAATATCCCTATGTTGTCGTGTATCAGATGTTAAACATTGGATTTGCTCATGATCAGGTTCATTAGGTTTAGCTCTGATATCATGATTTTCCATAAACAGTAGTGCTCAGTATGATATTTCGTTTTTATGTTGGCCACGTCACCAGATCTACATTTGAGGACTTTTTGATGTGGAGAGTGAGTACACTATGGTACAACAGACAGATTAGATTTTTAGATTTTGCCACCGAAGTGGCCCGGTGGCCTGGTGGCTAAAGCTCCCGCTTCACACACGGAGGGCCCGGGTTCGATTCCCGGCGGGTGGAAACATTTCGACACGTTTCCTTACACCTGTTGTCCTGTTCACCTAGCAGCAAATAGGTACCTGGGTGTTAGTCGACTGGTGTGGGTCGCATCCTGGGGGACAAGATTAAGGACCCCAATGGGAATAAGTTAGACAGTCCTCGATGACGCACTGACTTTCTTGGGTTATCCTGGGTGGCTAACCCTCCGGGGTTAAAAATCCGAACGAAATCTTATCTTATGGTAAACATGAGGAAATTAAATCTTCATCAGAGTACAAAACAAATTCTGGCCACAAAATAGAGCGAAACACCAACGTCAAAGACCTGGGAGTGATCATGTCGGAGGATCTCACCTTCAAGGACCATAACATTGTATCAATCGCATCTGCTAGAAAAATGACAGGATGGATAATGAGAACCTTCAAAACTAGGGAGGCCAAGCCCATGATGACACTCTTCAGGTCACTTGTTCTATCTAGGCTGGAATATTGCTGCACACTAACAGCACCTTTCAAGGCAGGTGAAATTGCCGACCTAGAAAATGTACAGAGAACTTTCACGGCGCGCATAACGGAGATAAAACACCTCAATTATTGGGAGCGCTTGAGGTTCCTAAACCTGTATTCCCTGGAACGCAGGAGGGAGAGATACATGATTATATACACCTGGAAAATCCTAGAGGGACTAGTACCGAACTTGCACACGAAAATCACTCACTACGAAAGCAAAAGACTTGGCAGACGATGCACCATCCCCCCAATGAAAAGCAGGGGTGTCACTAGCACGTTAAGAGACCATACAATAAGTGTCAGGGGCCCGAGACTGTTCAACTGCCTCCCAGCACACATAAGGGGGATTACCAACAGACCCCTGGCAGTCTTCAAGCTGGCACTGGACAAGCACCTAAAGTCAGTTCCGGATCAGCCGGGCTGTGGCTCGTACGTTGGTTTGCGTGCAGCCAGCAGCAACAGCCTGGTTGATCAGGCTCTGATCCACCAGGAGGCCTGGTCACAGACCGGGCCGCGGGGGCGTTGACCCCCGGAACTCTCTCCAGGTAAACTCCAGGTATTGTGCACCCCATATACATCCTGTGGACGGTAGCGCGAGAGCATATGGATACACAAAAGGCCTAGGAACTAGGCCCCAAAGGGTTAACAGGAATACATATGGATTTATATCTACATATCTATAGTTCACTTATCTGTTACAAGCAAATTTAGGAAATTTGCTTAGTATATCTGGTATCTTATTTTCATTAATAAGATATCTTGACATGTCACATAGGTTATTATACTGTCTGTCTCTGTATTCCTCAATAAGTGGACAATTAAGCACATAGTGTTCAAGAGAGTGACCATATGCCTGATCACATAATTTACATTTAGTTTGATCATCATCTGTGTGTCTCCCAAACTGCCAGAAGTACTTGTAACCAAGCCTAAGCCTGGCCACTACAACATCAGTCAGTCTGTTCACATTGCACGTTGCTCCATAAACATACTTATCTACGTTCATGTTATCATAGTGGGTTATAGATCTACTCAGGCTTCTAACTGCATTCCTATAACAATCATTTTCATTATTTACTTCTCTCCTAATATTATTCCTAATGCTAGACACAGTTATACCAAAGTTATAATCTACATTCTCCTTCTGGGTACTCTTCTTGGCTAACATATCAACTTTATCATGAAGGAGTAATCCAATGTGTGATGGGATCCATAGCAATTGTACATTAATTCCTTTGTCCCTAATTTTTGAGTATCTATACCTGGCTTCTCCAATGAGCATGTTGTTGGAGTCATTATATGAGTCAAGAGCCTTCAATGATGACACAGAATCAGTAATGATGATAGAGTCAAGCTCAGTGTCATAGGTTAGCTTTAGCGCCATTAGGATTGCAAACAATTCAGTTTGCAGTGTAGTCGCCCAGTTGTTAATTCTTATGCCTAACTCAACAAATTTATTATGGTTCTTAACTAGGGAGGTGGCAACAAGAGCAGATGCAGCCCTGCCAGAAGGCTCCTGTTTAGATCCATCAGTGTATATAACTTGTGATAACTTATTACTACCAGCTAGGTGAGAAATTTCTTCTTGAGCAGTTGCTCTAACAAGAGATTTAAGGAAGGGATTACTAGCAATGAGCTTCTTGGGAGGGACTTGCAGGTATGTGATATTAAATGAACACATCTTCCACGGAGGGGTGAAATGCTCTTGTTGCCTACAGTGATACAGTTCATGCAGGTTATAAAACTTAATGTAATTGCACGTTTTCACAATCCATTTAGATCTGTGTGTATTTACCTCTAGACACTTAGTAAGATTCACTGTGACAGTGTCTGGTTCATTTCTCAACATTCTAATACCGAGTACAGTGTTAATCTCAACAATCCTATCACTGATACTAGAAATGCCAAGCTAGTATCAGTGATAGGATTGTTGAGATTAACACTGTACTCGGTATTAGAATGTTGAGAAACGAACCAGACACTGTCACAATGAATCCTACCAAGTGTCTAGAGGTAAATACACACAGATCTAAATGGATTGTGAAAACGTGCAATTACAGACATAAATGTACTTTAATGCGATTTTTTATTGACTATATTTCGCCCACACAATGGGCTTTATCAAGTTACAAACAAATCGCATTATACTGCATTTGTCTAATTTTCTACTGAGTCGGTATTTTATACCATTTATTTCCACACTATGGTACATAAAACTAGCTTCGCTCATTTTTTGAGTATTGGTGTTTTATTTCAATAATTACGGGTTACAGGGCAGACTTTTTTCAAGATTGATGAGACACTTGCACAACATTGGGATAGTAATAATGTTGGTAGAATTACCGACAATATGTAAGTTGCTGTTTGTAACGCCTTGACAAAGTTCCTGGAGAGCGAAACGTTGCCACAATAAAATGTCACATTAGTTGCACTTGTGTCCTTTTACTTTAAAAATTGGGATATCTTTATTGTGGAAACGTTTCGCCAGCCAGTGGCTTCATTGGTCGGTTTTCTAAACCATTTATATAATACCTGTCAGACACATCAACATCTTGAAATCTTGATACAGGGTATTCTTCAACGCTTACCTAACCTATAGGCATGACCTACTTACACTAATGGATTTTACCATCTCTGACACCGATTCCAACTGCTTTATCTCGACTATCTGCAGTATATAAGCTCCTCTTCCACGCATATGCTGCCTGTAACAATTGATTATAATCATAACAATAATTTTTAAAGGGGTAAACCGGTAAACCAGCGGAAGGCCTCGGTCAGATGACCAAAAACTCCAACTGCAGGTCATCAATATGCCTAAGACCTGCTTCAGGAAACACTTGTCCTGTTTCCTGACAAACCTAACCTAACCACATGCTGTACTTCTATCAAGATTGATGGACTGAAAATCGATCGATTCTAGGCTGAGGGGCTAATTACCTTAAATGGCTTCTAATCTTTCACTATTTTACTCTGTATTAGACGGATGCGATCACTGATTGGCGAACCGTTTCCACGATGTTGCACAAGTCTCTCATTCATTAACCTGTCGATTTTCTAAACCATTTATATAATTATGCAAGGCTGTTGACGCTGTAAACTTTGAGTCAATTTTTTTTCTTGTTTATCTATAAGTTCTTCTCCCGCTCAAAGAGATAGTGTATTGTCTATCTGGCCAGGGAGGTCAGATAGACAGTGGTGATTGTTTTCTATATGACATTTTCCAAAGTGTTGTACAAGGTGCCCAAACCGCACATACTCCTAATAGATAAATAAAATAAATATAATTAAATAATCCTAAGGGGGTAAACAATAGACTAAAACATATCTTGGGTGAAAATGTGTCCCGCAGCTCGATTGGTAGCGCACCCAGAAGTCTGGTGGTCGATCCCCGGATCGATCGATATATATATATATATATATATATATATATATATATATATATATATATATATATATATATATATATATATATATATATATATATATATATAGATGGATTGTAAGAGAAGTAAATGCGAGGGTCTTGGCAAGAGGCGTGGAGTTAAAAGATAAAGAATCACACACAAAGTGGGAGTTGTCACAGCTGCTCTTTGCTGATGACACTGTGCTCTTGGGAGATTCTGAAGAGAAGTTGCAGAGATTGGTGGATGAATTTGGTAGGGTGTGCAAAAGAAGAAAATTAAAGGTGAATACAGGAAAGAGTAAGGTTATGAGGATAACAAAAAGATTAGGTGATGAAAGATTGAATATCAGATTGGAGGGAGAGAGTATGGAGGAGGTGAATGTATTCAGATATTTGGGAGTGGACGTGTCAGCGGATGGGTCTATGAAAGATGAGGTGAATCATAGAATTGATGAGGGGAAAAGAGTGAGTGGTGCACTTAGGAGTCTGTGGAGACAAAGAACTTTGTCCTTGGAGGCAAAGAGGGGAATGTATGAGAGTATAGTTTTACCAACGCTCTTATATGGGTGTGAAGCATGGGTGATGAATGTTGCAGCGAGGAGAAGGCTGGAGGCAGTGGAGATGTCATGTCTGAGGGCAATGTGTGATGTGAATATAATGCAGAGAATTCGTAGTTTGGAAGTTAGGAGGAGGTGCGGGATTACCAAAACTGTTGTCCAGAGGGCTGAGGAAGGGTTGTTGAGGTGGTTCGGACATGTAGAGAGAATGGAGCGAAACAGAATGACTTCAAGAGTGTATCAGTCTGTAGTGGAAGGAAGGCAGGGTAGGGGTCGGCCTAGGAAAGGTTGGAGAGAGGGGGTAAAGGAAGTTTTGTGTGCGAGGGGCTTGGACTTCCAGCAGGCATGCGTGAGCATGTTTGATAGGAGTGAATGGAGACAAATGGTTTTTAATACTTGACGTGCTGTTGGAGTGTGAGCAAAGTAACATTTATGAAGGGGTTCAGGGAAACCGGCAGGCCGGACTTGAGTCCTGGAGATGGGAAGTACAGTGCCTGCACTCTGAAGGAGGGGTGTTAATGTTGCAGTTTAAAAACTGTAGTGTAAAGCACCCTTCTGGCAAGACAGTGATGGAGTGAATGATGGTGAAAGTTTTTCTTTTTCGGGCCACCCTGCCTTAGTGGGAATCGGCCAGTGTGATAATAATAAAAAAAAAATAATTTATATATATATATATATATATATATATATATATATATATATATATATATATATATATATATATATATATATATATATATATATATATATATATATATATATATATATGCAAAACAACCACTCTGAAAGAATAGAGAAATTCCAAGCGCTTTCGTGACTACTCACATTATCAAGGAACTATGAAAGTAAAGCATCCAAGGAAGCTATGTAAGAGGTCTGGCCAACATCTCACTATCAGATCCCACAACGGTTAAACACCTGACGCGCGCCGACCCAACTGGATAGGTCCTTTGCACAACTCACCCACAAACTATTCTACCCAAGAAAATTTAAAAATTATTATTTGTCCAGTGTATTATTATTAAATTCTTCCCAAATTCTATTAATTATAAATGGATCTAATTTATATAAACCAAAGGAAATATTCATATTATTGTCAAAACTGCTTTTTATGAAACAAGATTCAATTATATTCCTGTCGACCATGGACTTGCTTGATACTACTTTCGAAAAGGATTTAGGAGTTCTGGTTAGCAGTAATCTAAAACCAAGACAACAGTGCAATAGTGTTCGCAATAAAGCTAATAGAATTCTTGGCTTCATATCTAGAAGTATAAATAATAGAAGTCCTCAGTAAGTAAGTAAGTTTATTCTGGTATACACAACTACAGTTACATAGAATTATCGTACATAGCAGCATATGTGTAGAGAACCTAGGATAACCCAAAAAAGTCAGACAGAGTGACTTATTTCCATTGTTCTTCAACTCTATATCCTTGGTTAGGCCTCATTTAGACTATGCTGCTCAGTTCTGGTCACCGTATTACAGAATGGATAGAAATGCTCTGGAAAGCGTACAGAGGAGGATGACAAAGATGATCCGATCCCATGTATCAGGAATCTTTCCTATGAGGATAGGCTGAGGGCCCTGAATCTGCAATCTCTAGAAAGGCGTAGAATTAGGGGGGATATGATAGAGGTGTATAAATGGAAAACAGGAATAAATAAAGGGAATGTAAATAGCGTGCTGAAAATTTCCAGCCAACACAGGACTCTCAGCAATAGTTTCAAGTTGGAAAAATTCAGATTCAGGAAGGATATAGGAAAGCACTTGTTTGGTAATAGAGTTGTGGATGAGTGGAACAAGCTCCCGAGTACAGTTATTCAGGCTAAAACGTTGTGTAGTTTTAAAAATAGGTTAGATAAATACATGAGTGAGTGTGGGTGGGTGTGAGTTGGACCTGACCAGCTTGTGCTGCTGGGTCTGGTGCCGTGCTCTTTCCTTGAGTGGAGGTGACCAGACTGGGTGGGTCATTGGGCTAATCCGGGGGGGGGGTCATTGGGCAAATCCGAGGGGGGGGGGGACATGGACCTGCTCCGCATGGGTCAGTAGGCCTGTTGCAGTGTTCCTTCTTTCTTATGTTCTTATAAAATGTAATCACACATAGTAACCTTTGCAAAGAAATAAATTGTTTTCCTGCGAGTTTTTTTCCTGACTGCGATTTTCCCATCCCTCGTAAAGCACTGGTGGATTTTTGGTTATGGCGCCGTTTTCTTACTACGTAGAAGAGGTTTTTGTCTCGTTTTGATAAGACGCTCGTTGATATATACACCAGCTTGCATAGTTATAGATGATTTTAACAGGTCATATCTTCGTGAGCTTGAGTTGAACTTTAAGAGCACTGATGCTTTTTCTGTCTGATAACCCATCAGTTTACATTCTTTTATTTTGTCACTGTGTATGTTTAGTCTAACGTGGGCTTGGATAATGTGGAAAATTACATTTACTTGGATGTATCATTATATACATAACAGTAAATGATAACAAAGATAATTATTATTTATCAGAGTTACATCGACAAGTAGGAATCTGGGACACCTAGGTCACGAAAAATGTCCCCCTTCGATACCTACCACTGTCATATCCACAAGTTGCTCTGGACCTATTAATTATAAATGAAATATACATACACCAGGAATACTGGTAAATATATAAATTTGTGGACTGTATATTAAAAATAATAAATGGTTATATATATATACACAATTACATAACAGAAGGAAAATATATCTTAATATCACTCACCAATTTGACTGGAGATTAAGGTGTATCATACTCAGAAAACCCCCCTGTCTACATTCATGATAATAATACTGGCCAGAACTATAAACATAATATAGACATGACTTAGCTGGGGTTCCTGGAGCTGTCTTGTCCAGTCGCCTGATATCTCAAGTTATGCAGGAATGCATGTCCAACAATTTTGCCTCCTATTTGAGAGGTGTCAGCCCAATTTTAACCTCTAGAGCACGAAAATTCCTTCCCATTACACTAACGTTGAAATGCGTAGGGAGACACTGGTCAGAGAAATAGCAAGCATCGAACTTAAGCTAAAAGAATCCTTTAGGAGTCAGGAATCGCGGGAAGAACTAAAAGCCATAAATGAAATCGAAAGAAACCCAAAGTATTTCTTCTCCTATGCCAAATCAAAATCGAGAACAACGTCCAATATTGGGCCCCTACTTAAACAAGATGGGTCCTACACAGATGACAGCAAGGAAATGAGTGAGCTACTCAAGTCCCAATATGACTCAGTTTTTAGCAAGCCGCTAACCAGACTGAGAGTTGAAGATCAAAATGAATTTTTTATGAGAGCCACAAAATTTGATTAACACAAGCCTATCCGATGTTATCCTGACGCCAAATGACTTCGAACAGGCGATAAATGACATGCCCATGCACTCTGCCCCAGGGCCAGACTCATGGAACTCTGTGTTCATCAAGAACTGCAAGAAGCCTCTATCACGAGCCTTTTCCATCCTATGGAGAGGGAGCATGGACACGGGGGTCGTCCCACAGTTACTAAAAACAACAGACATAGCCCCACTCCACAAAGGGGGCAGTAAAGCAACAGCAAAGAACTACAGACCAATAGCACTAACATCCCATATCATAAAAATCTTTGAAAGGGTCCTAAGAAGCAAGATCACCACCCATCTAGAAACCCATCAGTTACACAACCCAGGGCAACATGGGTTTAGAACAGGTCGCTCCTGTCTGTCTCAACTATTGGATCACTACGACAAGGTCCTAAATGCACTAGAAGACAAAAAGAATGCAGATGTAATATATACAGACTTTGCAAAAGCCTTCGACAAGTGTGACCATGGCGTAATAGCGCACAAAATGCGTGCTAAAGGAATAACAGGAAAAGTCGGTCGATGGATCTATAATTTCCTCACTAACAGAACACAGAGAGTAGTCGTCAACAGAGTAAAGTCCGAGGCAGCTACGGTGAAAAGCTCTGTTCCACAAGGCACAGTACTCGCTCCCATCTTGTTCCTCATCCTCATATCCGACATAGACAAGGATGTCAGCCACAGCACCGTGTCTTCCTTTGCAGATGACACCCGAATCTGCATGACAGTGTCTTCCATTTGTGACACTGCAAAGCTCCAGGCGGACATCAACCAAATCTTTCAGTGGGCTGCAGAAAACAATATGAAGTTCAACGATGAGAAATTTCAATTACTCAGATATGGTAAACTTGAGGAAATTAAATCTTCATCAGAGTACAAAACAAATTCTGGCCACAAAATAGAGCGAAACACCAACGTCAAAGACCTGGGAGTGATCATGTCGGAGGATCTCACCTTCAAGGACCATAACATTGTATCAATCGCATCTGCCAGTGTCTCCCTACGACTTTCAGACATATTGACCTCTTTTAGCCGCTCTGTTATTCCTTTCCGTCGCCTGTAAAGGGAGCGCCTGTCTCTTTCTATTTTACATCTACTCCTTTTTCTTAGAGGAATAAGCCTTGTGCATACATCGAGTGCCACCGAGTTAATCTGTTCTAGGCATAAGTTGGGGTCTGTGTTGCTTAGTATATCTTCACAGCTTATATCAGTTAGGATTTGGTTTACTTGGTCCCACTTTATGTTTTTGTTATTGGT
The DNA here is from genome assembly GCF_038502225.1 of Cherax quadricarinatus. Classification (NCBI taxonomy): domain Eukaryota; kingdom Metazoa; phylum Arthropoda; class Malacostraca; order Decapoda; family Parastacidae; genus Cherax; species Cherax quadricarinatus. Next base: position 14,237,702 of record NC_091304.1, on the reverse strand, counting down.
CTGGGGCTTCGCGCATACATGTCTGAACCTCAATTATGTTGTTTTCTGAGTATATTGTTTTTGATATGGTGACATTTCGTATCAGATCATCATTGTTAGTGAAGATGAATTCTAGTGTATTCTCCACTCTAGTAGGCTCTATTATTTGCTGGTTTAAATTGAATTTTGTGCAGGGATTTAAAAGCTCGTGTGAGTGTGAGTTTTCATCAGAGCTGCCTCCTGGTGTTATTACTGCAACAATATTATTTGCTATATTCCTCCATTTTAGGTGCCTTAAGTTGAAATCCTCCAGGAGCAAGATGTTGGGTGCAGGAGCTGGAAGATTTTCCAGACAGTGGTCAATTTTTAACAGCTGTTCCTGGAATTGCTGGGATGTTGCATCCTGAGGCTTGTAGACTACCACAATGACTAGGTTTTGGTTCTCGATCTTTACTGCTAAAACTTCCACTACATCATTTGAGGCATTCAGCAGTTCTGTGCACACAAGTGACTCTGCAATGTACAAGGCAACCCCCCCCCTTTTGCCAGTTCACTCTGTCGCATCTGTATAGGTTGTAACCTGGGATCCATATTTCGTTGTCCAAGTGATCGTTTATGTGGGTCTCAGTGAAAGCCGCGAACATTGCCTTTGCCTCTGCAAGCAGTCCACGGATGAAAGGTATTTTGTTGTTTGTTGCTGGCTTTAGACCCTGTATATTTGCAAAGAAGAATGTCATCGGACTGGTGGTATTGTTGGTACTGGGGGGGGGGGGGATTTTTTTCCGGCATTAGTATCTGTATCTGTTGGTTTGGAGTGGAGGCCATCGACTGTGGTTCCACTCCAGGAATGACTGGATTTGGTGTACAATTTCTGCCATTTCCTGCCAGTTTTTTTTTTCTTCCTGGCACTAAAAAACCTCTCCCTCTTGAGTGGCTGTAGCTACCCAGGTTTTCCCATGCCCTGGATGTTTTGTATCTTTTTGTCCCCTTTAGATGGTGTGCCTGGCAATTTAAGTTATAGCACAGTCTTTCCTGTACTGAAGAGGTACACATTTCAGGGTGAAAAAGCTTACAGGAAGGGAGTTTGCATTTTCCTGTTGTCATATGGGCATGGCATTTTCTAGGGTGGTCATAGTTGCACGTCCCATCTGTTTTTCCAGATTTCCCATGCCTGCAGATACCAAGTGCATAGTATGTGCACAGGCTTGGTTTCCGTTTGCCTTGGGTTTCTGTGACTGTATTCCCTGTTGGTGCATGTTTACCTTGGGTTTCTGTGACTGTATTCCCTGTAGATGAATGGTTCAGAGAACCGACAAGTTGATAAATTAGACACATGTGCAACTCTTGGGTATCTTTATTGAGGAAACGTTTCGCCACACAGTGGCTTCATCAGTCCATACAAAGGAGAATCTTGAAGAACAGGAGGAGAATGAGGTAATCAGTCCCTCAACCTTGAGTCGATGTGGTCAGTCCATCAATCTATTCAAGATTGATGGACTGACCACATCGACTCAAGGTTGAGGGACTGATTACCTCATTCTCCTCCTGTTCTTCAAGATTCTCCTTTGTATGGACTGATGAAGCCACTGTGTGGCGAAACGTTTCCTCAATAAAGATACCCAAGAGTTGCACATGTGTCTAATTTATCAACTGTATTCCCTGTTGGCGCATGATTACCTTTCTTATTCCTATCCTCCCTAGCACTAACAAAGGAGCTCCCACCAGTTGTTTTTGGTAATATATCCTCACTATTGCTAGTGGAGTCCTCTTGTTTGCTATTTCCTGTGGTATTTCTAGTTTGCAATATTGGTTTTATCTTATCTTTGACTACACTTGATTCCCCACTACGGCTCCTGTCTCCCATGAGGTCATTTATATGCATTCCTTCCTGCGTACAATTCCCGACTACCTGGACAAAATCTCCAGCTTCACCATTACTGTCTCCCAGGACAGCACCTCCAGCTTCACCATTACTGTCTACCAGGACAGCACTATCAGCCCCACATTTACTGACACCCAGGACATCACCTCCAGCCTTACAGTTTCTGTCTACATGACCATTTAAATGGTCCAAGTCGGACTGTGGTTAAGGGAATTCAACCTGACAACACTGGAGGACAAGAGGGATAGGGGGGACATGATACCTGGAATATACTTGGAGAGGGTTTCAGGGATCAGCGTCCCCATGGCCTGATCTGTGACCAGGCCTCATGGTGGACCAGGGCCTGATCAACCAGGCTGTTACTGTTGGCACTGATGTACAAACCACAGCCTGGCTGGGCAGGTACTACTGACTTTAGGTGCCTGTCCAGCGCCTTCTTGAAGACAGCCAGGGGTCTATTGGTAATCCCCCTTATGTATGCCGGGAGGCAGTAGAACAGTTGGGTATCACCCGCAAAGGTAGACTTGGTGCTGTGGCTTACATCTATGTAAGATATGAGGACAAGGAACAGGATGGGGGAGAGTACTGTCCCTTTCAGAATAAGTTTTTCATTGCAGCAGCCTCAGACATTGCTCTGTTTACTATTACATTTTGTGTTCTATTTATTAGAAAGTTTTAGATCCATCTACCAACTTGGATAAGGCATTCTAGAGTTATGAGCTAAATAAATACGGAGGAAGAATAGAAAAAAAGCAGCCTCTTAAAGGTACCCCTTCAGGGATACCTAATATTATTAATAATAACAGGGAAACTAATGAGCTGGACTCGAGTCCTGGAGGTGGAAAGTACAATGCTTGCACTTTAAAGGAGGGGTTTGGGATATTGGCTGTTTGGGGTGACATCTGAGCTGTTGTATCTGAGCACCTCTGAAAAGACAGTGATTATGTGTGAGTGATGGTGAAAGTGTTTCTTTCTTTTCTTGGGTCACCCTGCCTTGGTGGGAGATGGCTGACATATTAAAATGAAAATAATAATACTATTATTGTTTAGGGAGAATTGCTAAACCACACATCACCTGGCAGCATGGAAGAAATGGGACGAGTCCAATTTCCACCTAAGAACTTCCCTTTAATGGGTCTGCCAATAATACTGTAAATGGAATTGGGAGAATTCCCTGATGAACTGGTGACCTAATGTTTGAGCAAGGTTGTGCAAGATGTAATATTAACCTACATGCAGGCCACCAAGGAATAGCTTATGTTATGGGGGGGCCTGGTACGAAGTTATTTGGCTTGAACTAGGTACTGCTTTGCAATGCTGCTGGATATATTGTGCGAGATGTAACCGGTAGGGATTCTTCAATCAAGGGGAGGGGGAATGTCTCCCCTTGATTGAGGAACAATGTTCCAGACTATGGAGGGAGGAGGGACTGACCACCTCAAAACTATTTCTTCAAAGGCGATGGACTGGTTACGTCATCTTTGCATCTCTACTGCTTCCGCTGCCTATTCTGTATTCGACTGAAGCCTACTGAGTAGGTGAATTGTTTTGGAATAAAGATACCTATTTTTTGCACAAGTGTCTTGCTTACCAATCAGCAGGATCAATTTTTGGGGCAGTCAGATTCATGGGAATGGAAGGCAAACAGGTTTGATCCAAGAAAATGGAGGGTAGCTCAGAATCCTTGGTTCACTGGCATCGAAGCACCTCTCACTTGAAAGGTCAGATGGACACAAACGAGTACAAGTGCCCCATTGCACAGCAACACACGATTGTGGTCATTTAAAAGAGGACGTCCAGCCTGTGGCAAAAGGTAAAGATCAAAATTCCCCCCATCACCAAATTATTATTATTATTATTATTACAATCAAGGGGGAAGCGCTAAACCCGGAGGATTATACAGTGCCTGGGGGGGATGTGGAAGGCATTCAGGCTTAATTTGGGGAACTGGAGCACAGATCCAATTCCCTAAATCAAGAGCCCCTCACCAACATCAAGGAACCTTCCTTGAGGGGTCCCATCACCAAAAAGCCTGCCTTCAGCGAGTTTTTTTTTGTTACTCATTAGGAATACGTATACAGTTTGCATAATAAAAAGAATAAGTCAACCAAATATTGGGGGATAGAGTGCCTCACTGTAGGCTATATGGTGTTCATAAGCACAATGATTAATTGGGTGTAACTTGTGGGTAGAATATACATGCCTCATATGCTTTCCATAAGAATTTACTGTACCACAATGTTTATGGACAGGGACAAATAATAGAAAATAAGTTATTTCATAATTCAGTTTATTTGTTTTTGTCCTGTATATTGACATCCTTGTTCAACTTAGCTCACAGACTACAGTATACAAAATTAATCCTGGACTAAGAGTTGTAGGGGCTCCAGGGCAAGCAGGTTGTGGGGACCCATTACACTAAAACTTCATTGTTAAATTAAATTAACTACTGGTGTCATTATGTAACCTGTTAACCAGTTTTGCATTTGTTTTCCCTACAGATCTGCATCTGAAAAGCAAAACAAATGTATCTTCATGAAGTTTAATGTAATGTATCCTGATAGCCCAGAACCTTGCTCTGTGGGAGCCCCTTTTGTGTGAGGAGCTTCTGGGGCTAGCACCCAGGATGCCCCCAGTTTAATCTGGCAATGTACAAAATCTTGCTTTGTTAACATCACAGGAGTTTTGTGTTTGGTCTGATGTCACAAATTCATAACCTCTAGCGAAGTAATAAATGATGATTCTGAACAGTCAGTATGCAGTAACTCTGGTTAATGTTTACATATGGAAATATCTGTATCACTGGTAGATGGATGTTAGAGAAAGCATAGTGTTTCCTCCAACATTTACCTGGTAAGTTTTTATCTTTTTGGAATAAGTTGGTATTTGTCCATTTGTTTCACATCAATAATTTGCAGAGCTTGTTCCTGTAGTTTTGTGAGTGGTTTAACTCTACAGCATTCAGAACACCCTATCTTGCTTCTAGAACTATACCTCTTTACATCTTGAATCCTTACTTGCTTTGGGAAGGAATTAAAGTCTCCTTGATTGGTTACTTTAGGATGAAAAATTTTCCCGTTGGCAAAAGAAAATGTCAACAATTTCATGTGTCCTAACTGGGCTCTAGAACCTTCCAAAGTCGCCCTACATGTAAGCCACATATAGGGCCTTGGACGCTTGAGGGCTAACGCTAGATGAATTTTCTGTGTGCAGCGCTTTCTAGGCTTAAGCGGCACCTGAGGCTTTGGTTCCCATAAGAGACATAAAGCATGTTCTCTTAACACTATTCTGAAGTCATGTCAACAGAGCAGACCTGTGACAAACTTCCAGTACCTATTTCTATGGCCTATCAAAGTCCTTTCATAGCTCTCCAAAAGGCTCCTAAAAATAAAAATAATATGTAGAGTATTTACAGGTTCCCCCTTGCATTATGCCGATTCACTTGATGTGAATTTCTAAGCATGTGATACACATTAATTGTACGAGATTAGTGCATTTCACAGTGTGGAATTATTTATGGTATGAATGAACGTAGTACAACTGCCAGGGGCCTGAAATGCATCTACAGCATAAAACAAGGGACATATACACACATATGATTGTGTATATGCTTACATTTTTCACTTTGGAACCAATTAATGATACGAATTCTAATGTTTAGTTACCATGATTGCAAATATTCAAACTATTTTCAACAGACAGTTTTTCTCAGCTATTTTTTCATCAACTGAACTCACCTTTCTACAAAGGTTTATTTTATGAAAGTGTAGTAAGATCCTGTCTGTTTGGTGAATACAGTACTTAAACTGTAGATTAATAGAAACGATTTTAGGCTAAAAGTGTGTGCGTGTGAGTGTTTGTGTATGTGAGTGCGTACATATGCATGTATACGTGCATATGTGTGCATACATTTGCATATGTACATATGCGTGTGTGTGCATATGCATGCATGCAGATATTGATTCTTTTCCTATATATTTTTTTTAAAATTGTAATGATCATCTTCAATATATATAACAGAATGTATAAACGATGGAAAGGTATCTAGAAATCGGCAGAGAGCATGCACAGTTCATTTGTATAAAGGGAAAAAGGACAAGAGTGTAAGAATTATAGAGGAATAAGCCTGTTGAATATATCTGGTAAGGTGTTTGGTAGAGTTATTAATAAAAGAATTAAAGTTAAGATGGAGAGTAGGACTGCAGATGAAAAAGGAGACTTTAGAAAGGGTAGGGGATGTGTAGACCAAGTGTTTATATTGAAGCATTACAAGTGAACAGTATTTAGATAATGGTAAAGAAGTTTTTGTTGCATTTATACATTTGGAAAAGGCATATGATAGGGTGGATAGGCAAGCAATGTGGCAGATGTTGCAAGTGTAATTAATAAGTGGTAAGTTACTGAAAGAAAGACTTTTTATGGGGATAGTGAGGCTCAGGTTAGGGTATGTAGGAGAGAGGGCAATTATTTTCCAGTAAAGTAGGCCTTAGATAGGGATGCATGACATCACCATGGTTGTTTAACCCTTTGAGGGTTTCGGCCGTACTAGTATGGCTTACGACCCAGGGTTTTTGACGTACTAGTACGCCTAAATTCTAGCGCCCTCAAATCTAGTGGGAGAAAGCTTGTAGGCCTACATATGAAAGAATGGGTCTATGTGGTCAGTGTGCACAGTATAAAAAAAATCCTGCAGCACACAGTGCATAATGAGAAAAAAAAAAACTTTGACCGTTTTTCTGGAATAAAACAGCGACTTTGCACTGTATTTTTGTATGGTATTTATTGTTGTATTCTAGTTTTCTTGGTCTCATTTTATAGAATGAAAGACATATTACAGAAATTGAGATGATTTTGACTGGTTTTACAATGAAAAGTACCTTGAAATTGAGCTCAAAGTAGCAGAAATGTTCGATTTTTACCAAAGTTCAAAAGTAAACAAATCATGCCAAGCGTCCAATACACGTCAACTGGTGAGTTTAATATTCTTTTGCAAGTGTGCCAATATTATTTATACCATTTTTTACACTAATGCAGTAGTCTGCATAACAGTAAATCTTCTATTTTTTGTGAGAATAAAAATTCAAAGTGGAAAGCAAAAGAATGTAAGAGGGGCCTTGAGACGTGACTAATGAACAAAGAAAATGTCATTTTAGTGCCAGGAATGTCTTTCTTGTTTATTCTGGACCCTATTTGGAAATTGGCATCTTTTGAAATGTGTGTGAAATTGGCTATATAGCTAAATTCTGACCACTGTACTGGATAGTTGAAATTGGTAAATGGGTGGTTTCTTGCACTCATTCGATAGAAAAAATGGAGTTCTAGCAAAATATTCATGTTTTTTGTTGACTAGTGCAGTGGAATTGGCCGAAAAAGGGGCTCAAAGTGGGCAAAATCACCGATGCGTAAACATCGCCGAGACCGCTAACTTCGCGAGAGCATAATTCCGTAAGTTTTCCATCAAATTTTATAATTTTGGTGTCATTATGATCTGGAAAAGATTCTCTATATTTTCATAAGAATTTTTTTTTGTTTTTTTTTAAATTTGGCCGACCCTGAGAACGAGTCTCAGAGAGGGCCTGTCGACCCTCAAAGGGTTAATAAAATTATAGATGGGGTTGTTAGAGAAGTGAATGCAAGGGGAGAGATGTGGGATTCAAAGATAAAAAAATCTAACACAAAGTGGGAGTTGTCACTGCTTTTTGCTGATGATACTGTGTTTTTGGGAGATTCTGGAGAGAAATTGCAAAAGTTGGTGGACAAATTTGGGAGAGCATGTAAATGAAGGAAATTAAAAGTGAATACTGGAAAATCCAAGGTGATGAGGGTAACAAAAAATTTAGGGCATGAGACTGGATATCAGATTAGAGGGAGTATGGAGGAAGTGAATGCGTTCAGATATTTGGGAGTGGCCCTGTCAGCAGATGGGTCTATGAAAGACGAGGTGAACCACAGTAGTGACAAGGGGGGTAAATGGTGAGTTATGTATGGAGGTATCTGTTGAGACAAAGAATGTTATCCATGGAAGCAAAAAAGGGACTGTATGAGAGTATAGTGGTACCAACACACTTATATGGGTGTGAAACATGGGTTGTGAATGCTGCAGTGAGGAGCAGGCTGGAGGCAGTGGAGATCTGAGGGCAATGTGTGGTGCGAACATTATGCAGAGAATTCATAGCTTGGGAATTAGGAGGTGGTGTGGCATTACTAAAAGCATTATCCAGAGGGCTGAGGAGGGGTTGCTGAGATGGTTTGAACATTTAGAGAGGCTGGAACAAAATAGGACAAGTTGCAGGATATATAAATCTATAGCAGAGGGAAGGCAAAGTGTGGGGAAGGGGTGTTCACTCTACCAAAGGGGGTTGCTCTACTCAAGTCTGGAGGGAGTAACAGTGATTGTGTGAGTGGTTTGGACATCCAGCAGGCATGTGTGAGCATGTTAGATAGGAGTGGAGGCATATGGTTTTGCGACTTGAGGAGCTGTTGGAGTGTGAGGAAGGTAACATTTTTGTGAAGGGATTCAGAGAAATCTTTTTGTCGGATTTGAATCCTGGAGGTGGGAAGTACAGCTCCTACACTCTAAAGGAGGGGTGGAGATATCTGCAGTTTGGAGGGGCATCTGAACTGTAGTATCAGTGCACTTATGGCAAGACAGTGATAATGAAAGTGTTTCTTCTTTTGGGTCACCCAACCTTGGTGGGAGACAGCCAGTGTGTACATAAAAAAATATAGTATTTGCTCAATAATATTACTTGGCAGTTTGTTCCATGGACTATTTTTTTTGCATTCTCATATGTTTTTATTTTTGTTATATTTCTAATCAGCTGCCCACAAGCAGAGCTATTATGGGATTTTAATGTAATACACATTTCATTGTAGAAATCATGGGAATAAGTAGTAATTACTGAAGTGTGCAGTGTAAAGTATGATGCAGTGCTGAAGTAAAACCTAAGTCAAGATATCAATGGACACAATATTTCCCTTTCTGTTTACATACAGAATATTATATGGAAATTCAGCCTTCAACCATGGAGATGTTATAGTTTTATTGACAAGTATCATCTGCAATTAGCTAAAAAAAATCTCACCATTCCTTAACAGTGTATGATAAAAAAAATTATAGGGTACTTACCAATCCTAGATACCTTATTCAAATAAGACATTGTGTTCTGGATTCATTTTATGGAAAAAGTTATTTTTTATTTTTTGTATTAAGGTGAAAAAGAGGTAATTATGGCTTATCTATTTTGAAGTAAGTGCTCACTTTAAATTTTTTACTTAATTGGGTTTGGGTTAACAGGATTCAACTGTATTTACACTGAAATATAATTCTACACCTGAATGTTTTCTCAATACACTGTACATGTGTGCACAATGGCAGTACCTGTTTGCAAGTGGGCTGTATTCAGTACAGTAAAGTGGAGTTTGCATAGAATTAACTGGCTCCTGAGCGTTCCATTTGTAAGTTTGGATGTTTGCAACTTGGAGGTTTGTAAGTGGGAAACTTCTGAAAATCATATCTAACATGCATGTAAAAAAGATGCAGAACACTGCATTTTATGACTAAGTTTAGTAAAAAACAAGTGCAGTACAATATATAAGAAATCTGCTAAACATTGTGTTTCATATTTGTGAACCAGCTGCTGCACCACTTTCTCTAAACTAGTGGCTTTATTCGATAGAGATTACGACGCAGAGCAATTTTTGCAATGTATTCTTGTCTTCTATTTGAAGCTCTCCGAGGATTATAGCGATACTCAGGATGTAAGCGCTTATGTTCTTCCTTCACATATTTTGCTCTCGCTTGCCACTTGGCTTTCTGAAAAATCAAATAAAATTGTCCAAGTGAATTAAGACTTCTTTTAATCTTCATTCATAATAATTTACAAAAAATCTCTAAGTTTTGTATATATGTACTTCTCTAATGCTCTGAAACTATTTTCTTACAAAGTCAGTAATTACTTTAGTAATTTAAATGTTTTAAGTAATTTGCCTTAAATTTGAGTTCTAAATATAATTTCTACTTTAAATGTTTTACTTACTATGCAGCAGTAACCACAGGAATTTCAAAAAGCCATTTTTCAATTACATATGGAAGGTAGCCATGTATTATCTTATCCAAATTAAATATTAAAAATATAAAGCAAATTGAATAATTACTGTATATGAAATGAAGCAAGCATATGATGATGTAATATATATACAGGAAGGTCCTGCTTATACAGCAGGTTAGGTTCTGGGCTAATGCTGTAAAGCAAAAATTTCTGTAAAGTGAAATGCTTTTTTCACTTTCAAAATGCATATAAAGGCCTGATAACATGTTTACATTATTATATATAAGGTGAGCCATAGAGCTAGGCTTAAAAAATGCACATACAGTGCACACTAATATTATGTACCTCAAAATAATTTTGTCCTTAGCTTATAGAGAGTGGTGAATATATTTATTGTAGGAAATCTGAATAAATGAAGAATGAGTATAACTGAAGACCACTGTATTAGCGAAATGCTGTAAAGCAGAGCGCTGTAAGGTGGGGCCCTCTTGTATACACAAACAACCCAAAGGCTGATGCCAGATATCAAACTTTACCCACATATTAGCGGGATGAACCTACATACCAATTTTTATTTGCAAAGCTTTGGAGCCAATTTAACAAACAATATTCTAGAGACCCAAACCATCATCAGTATCTATCTCATCAGCAACTACTCTGACTCCTGATACCTAATATCAATACACCTGTTAAAATAACTTATAAATAATCTTTAATAAATCACTCAAATCTCAACCCTTCCCAGACTTTCTCAAAAAAACTCAAATTCATCCCTGTCCATGATGAGTGAGCCATATCAAATCTACCACTACAAGCATAGGCATTTGTAAAAGTAGTCTAAAAACAATTAGGCTAACACATAACCAAGAACAACATTTTTTTTTTTTAACAAGTCAGCCGTCTCCCACCGAGGCAGGGTGACCCAAAAAGAAAGAAAATCCCCAAAAAGAAAATACTTTCATCATCATTCAACACCTTTACCTCACCCACACAATCACTGTTTTTGCAGAGGTGCTCAGAGTACAACAGTTTAGAAGTATATACATATAAAGATACACAACATATCCCTCCAAACTGCCAATATCCCAAACCCCTCCTTTAAAGTGCAGGCATTGTACTTCCCATTTCCAGGATTCAAGTCCGGCTATATAAAATAACCTGTTTCCCTGAATCCCTTCGCTAAATATTACCCTGCTCACCCTCCAACAGCTCGTCAGGTCCCAAATACCATTCGTCTCCATTCACTACTATCTAACACGCTCACGCACGCTTACTGGAAGTCCAAGCCCCTCACCCACAAAACCTCCTTTACCCCCTCCCTCCAACCCTTTCAAGGACGACCCCTACCCCGCCTTCCTTCCCCCTACAGATTTATACGCTCTCCATGTCATTCTACTTTGATCCATTCTCTCTAAATGACCAAACCACCTCAACAACCCCTCTTCAGCCCTCTGACTAATACTTTTATTAGCTCCACACCTTCTCCTAATTTCCATACTCCGAATTTTCTGCATAATATTTAAACGACACATTGCCCTTACACAGGACATCTCCACTGCCTCCAAACGCCTCCTCGCTGCAGCATTTACAACCCAAGCTTCACACCCATATAGGAGTGTTGGTACCACTATACTTTCATACATTCCCTTCTTTGCCTCCATAGATAACATTGTTTGTCTCCACATATACCTCAATGCACCACTCACCTTTTTTCCCTCATCAATTCTATGATTCACCTCATCCTTCATAAATCCATCCACTGATACATCAACTCCCAAATATCTGAAAACAATCCTTCTTCCATACTCCTCCTCCCCAATTTAATATCCAGTTTTTTTTTTATCTAAATCGTTTGATACCCTCATCACCTTACTCTTTTCTACGTTCACTTTCAACTTTCTACCTTTACGCACAGTCCCAAATTCGTCCACTAACCTCTGCAATTTTTCTTTAGAATCACCCATAAGCACAGTATTATCAGCAAAAAGTAACTCTGTCACTTCCCATTTTGTATTTGATTCCCCATAATTTAATCCCACCCCTCTCCTGAACACCTAGCATTTACTTCTTTTACAACCCCATCTATAAATATATTAAACCACCATGGTGACATTACACATCCCTGTCTAAGACCTACTTTTACTGGGAAGTATTCTCCCTCTCTTCTACACACCCTGAGCCTCAGATATTCATTTTCACAACTACATAACCACATAAAACATACCTACTGGATTATTATTTGTACAACTCAAATTGGAGATAATGGCCCAGGAAAGACTGAGAAATCATCAAAAGATTGATTTCCCATTTTTAAGTTAATGTGAATTTTTAAATCTATTGTATTGTGATTTTTTCTACTACACTTGATCCTCACCAGGTATGAAACTTAGCAGATAGGTGGAAAGGGTAGAAACATATCAGGCAGTCCTAGTGTATGGAACAGGTGGCACATTATTAAAAACAAAATGTTAAGAAGAGAGTGAGGCTATGGTTAGGGTCTGTATGAGAGTGGCTCTATTCTAGTAAAAGTAGGCCTTAAAACAAGGATATATGATGTCACCATAGTTGTTTATTATATGTACAGACTTGGCTGTACAAGAAGTGATTACTAGTGTTGGGGAGAGGTGTGAGCTTAAAACATAATGAATATGATATGAAGTGGGAACTGTTAGTGTTTTTTTGCTGATGACAGCACACCCGAGATACTCTGAAAACAAACTGCAAAAGTTAGAGGAGTTTGAGAAGGTGTACAAAAAAAAAAAGGAAAATTAAGTGTGACTATAGAAAAAGAGTAAGGTGATGAGAATAAAAATTAAGTGTAAGTAATGGGAGACTGGACATCAGATTGGAGAAAAGGAGTATGAGTATGGAGACAGCAAATGTATTTAGATATCTGGGAGTGAGTGTGTTGACAAATGGGTCTATGAACACAAGGTGAATAAAAAAAATAATCAGGGGAAAAAATTAGGTAGTGTTGAGGTGAAAAGTAGTAAAACAATGAAGGCAAAAATGGGACTGTACTAGAATACAGTGATACCAATACTTTCTAATGGGTGTGAGACATTGTTTTTAAATGGTATAGTGAAGAGGAGGATAGAGACAGTTGAGATGTCATGATTCAGATCAATGTGCAATATGAAGCATGACATCACTGTGGGGTATGAAAGGTTTAATGCAGAGGGTGAAAGAGAAGTTGTTGAGATAGTAGTCATTTACAATGGATGGAACAGAATAGGTTAACCAAATGGATGTGTATTATCATTACTATTATATCAAGTTAAGCACTAAACCTAAAAGGGTCATATTGAGCAAAAATATATAAATTTAGGATGGATGAAAGTAGGAATAAGTCATCTCAGGAAGGACTGGAAGGAGGGGCTGAGGAGATTCAGAGTGGCAGGGATTTAAGCATCCAGGAAATACAGTGGACCCCCGACTTATGATATTAATTCATTCCAGAAGTCTGTTCGGGTGCCGTTACCGAACGAATTTGTTCCCATAAGGAATATTGTAAATTAGATTAGTCCGGTTCAGACCCCCAAAAATACACGTACAAAAGCACTTACAAAAATACACTTACATAATCGTTCAAGCTGGGAGCTGATCGTAAGGCAGGGGTCCACTGTATATGCAAGTGTGCTGATTGGAATGAGTGGAGAAAGTGTTTTTTGAGAGACTTGACATGCTGTTGGAGTGTGATCAAGATAAAACATATGATGGGATTCCAAGAAGTTGATTGGCCAGTCTTGAATCCTGGAGGTGGGAAATCAAGTGTCTGTATGCTGAAGGATAGGTGAGAAACCATACCCCCGGCCGGGATTGAACCCGCGGTCATAGAGTCTCAAAACTCCAGCCCGTTGCGTTAGCCACTAGACCAGCTAACGCGACGGGCTGGAGTTTTGAGACTCTATGACCGCGGGTTCAATCCCGGCCGGGGGTATGGTTTGTTTGCAATCGTGTCATTACGATTTCTTGAGTCATGTTGACGGCAGTGAAGGGACTTGAGCTAGAGTTCGTCACGGCCACGCTAGCTGGAGATTCGTCTGTAAAAACTTGCATTTGTGGTCACAGAGGTGCCTGTGCTAACCTTCCTATGGTGTAGAAATATACCTAGTTGGATGAATCTTATTGTGGCTAGCTGGTCTAGTGGCTAACGCGACGGGCTGGAGTTTTGAGACTATGACCACGGGTTCAATCCCGGCCGGGGGTATGGTTTGTTTGCAATCGTGTCATTACGATTTCTTGAGTCATGTAGATAGGTGAGAATATTGCAGTTTAGAAGGCAATATGAACTGAGGTGTCTATACACTTTTGGTAAACACACCTTAGGTGTCTTACACATCAATGAAGTTCCAAACAATCTAAACAAACCATACCATGGGTGGGGATAGAACCCGTGATCAGAGAGTCTCAAAACTCCAGACCGTCACATTAGCCACTGGGCCAGCTAGCCACAATAAGCTTCATCCAACTAGGTACTCTATATTTCTACACCATAGGAAGGTTAGCATAGGCACCACTGTGACCACAAATGCAAGTTTTTACAGATGAATCTCCAGCTAACGTGGCTGTGATGAACTCTAGCTCAAGTCCCCTTAAAGCCGTCGACATGACTCATGAAATTGTAATAACAAGATTGCAAACAAACCATACCACAGGCGGGGATGGAACTCGTGATCACAGTCTCAAAACTCCAGACCATCATGTTAGCCACTGGGCCAGCTAGCCACAATAAGATTCATCCAACTAGGTCACAGTGGTGCCTATGCTAACCTTCCTATGGTGTAGAAATATACCTAGTTGGATGAATCTTATTGTGGCTATCTGGCCCAGTGGCTAACATGACGGTCTGGAGTTTTGAGACTCTTTGATTGTGGGTTCTATCCCCACCAGTGGTATGGTTTGTTTGCAATCGTGTCATTACGATTTCGTGAGTCCAAACAATCTATATTTGGAAAGTTAAAAAAATCTTCTTACCTCTGACAATGGTAAGGTTCTCCATAAATAGCCTAGCCGAGAAATTATTTGAGAGTGAGTTTCACCTGGGTACTTTGCACGGACCTTTTCCCTCATTTCCTTCTGAAAGAGCATGTACTGATTCAGTGGACGTTTTATCTGAAAATAAAAGTACTTATGTTGTTGGTGACCAGGAAAGAATAAAGTTTAACATACACAAATGATACAATTTAAAAATGCAGCTACTCACCAGGAAGATATTTATTATCCTGTATCATATGAAAATGCTCACTACTGCCAGCACCCATTTTGTGAGCATATCACACTTATTTTTCTTACCAATTTGCTTGTCATTTTCATCCACATTCTTGTGTAATTTTAAAATTATGGTAAACCCTCGATATAAAATTATGGGCAAAATTCACTGGTTAAATTATACTTTTAACTCCTTTATTTTCAATGTTTATTATAGTATAATGGTAATATATTATGTATACAACAGTATACTATAGTGTTTTTGCTATTTTTAAACATTACTTTGCCTTAATAGACACTCAGACATTCCCTTTACTGTATCAAGTATAAACCTCATTTAAGTTAGATGAAAAATTCCCTTAAAAAAAGCTTTCTAAAATAAATTTATGGTGTGGGTCAGTTCTGATAAAGTCACAGACTAAGAAAATGTCATGGTTACATGCAAAAGGAAGGATATAGGTTTGGTAATAGAGTTGTGGGTAAGTGGAACAAACTCCCGTGTACCGTCACAGAACCTAAAACATTGTGTAGTTTTAAAAATAGGTTAGATAAAGACATGAGTGGGTGTGGGTGAGTGTGAGTTGGACCTGACTAGCTTGTGCTACTGGGTCAGATGCCGTGCTCCTTCCTTAGGTGAATGTGACCTGACCTGACTAGGTTGGAGCATTGGCTTGGGCTGGTGGGGGACTTGGATCTGCCTCGCATGGGCCAGTAGGCCTGCTGCAGTGTTCCTACTTTCTTATGTTCTTAGATATACTCCTGGCCCATGGCATAGAAAATGAATTCACAGAAAGTGAATCTAAAATGTAAACCATGAGAATTTGTTCTGAGACGTTACAAATTCCACATTTCTTGACTAATGTTTACAAAACAAAATAAGCTTCCCACATATGCACCAAAAGGTCATCCTAAAATGGTATGACTCTTGTTAAAAACAACTGATAAAAAATATAATAAAACTGTCTACACTACCTCTAACTTTCACAGTAGCTGCCTGGTTGAATCCTCCTTTATGCACAACTTTTCTTGTGTGAAGCTTAGTCCTGGCTTTGTTTCTGTAGATGCCTTCCTTTCCCATTACATTGTAAAATGCTTCAAACTTCAGAACACCCGTGACTTAACCTGATTCTTTTTTCTCCCTTCTCCCTCTTCCCCTTTCCTCTTACTCCTTTGGGTTCTCTTTCTTCTGCCTTGGGTGTTTGGTCCATTATTATTCCCCCTTCCTTCTGTGTTCTTGTTCCTACCCTTTGTGGGCCCCTAGCTCCCTTGCAGTGCTCCTTTCTTAATGTTTGACTCCACTACTACTACTGCTACTACTACTCCTACTACAACCTCCTCTCTCTCTCTTCTTCCTTTCCTACTACCTCTCTTGTCCTGTCCCTGTCTGCTGGCCTATATATACTCCCTCCCTCCTCTTCTTTTTGTTAATGTAACTTTGTAAATGGTCCAAGTCAAACTGAAACATCGTCATAATCTCCTCTCTCCTATGTGTAGGTTATTTGAGTATTGTTCCAGTCACCGTATTGTGCCTTTTTGTTATTTAGCTATTTTATAGTTTGCTCTAAAGCTATGTGACTCCAAGATGCAAAATTCACTCATTGTAAATTAATAAAACTCCAAGAATATTATTATTAACATAAATAGAAGTCTGAAACCTAAATAAACACTGCTAAAAGATATTGGAAATGAAATGACGGAAAAAGTACAAAACTGTAATTAATACCATACTGTTCCTGATGCTGGTGGGAGTCTTTTGATCCTTGGATTAAGCATGACTGCCTTCCATTCCCTAAGGCTAAATGAAACCTACAGGTTTGGCACTTCCCCATATACTATACAGTAAATACTATACTATATACTGTACTGGGGATCTGGGATGCTTATGAGTTTCAACTACCTCTATATTCCAAAATAAAATGAAAATGAGCAAGATATTTAGGGATTCCATGGTTTATATATATATATTTTTTTAACACACCGGCCGTCTCCCACTGAGGCAGGGTGACCTAAAAAAAAAAAACTTAAACACTTTCACCATCATTCACACAATTACCATCTTTGCAGAGGTGCACAGATACAACCATTTGGATATCATTCCAAACAGCAAATATTCCAAACCCCTCCTTTAAAGTGCAGGCATTGTACTTTCCGCCTCCAGGACTCAAGTCCGGCTAAGCGGTTTCACTGAATCCCTTCACAAAATATTACCTTGCTCACACTACAACAGCTCGTCAGGTCCCAAACACCATTTGTCTCCATTCACTCTTATCTAACACGCTCACACATGCCTGCTGCATGTCCAGGCCCCTTGCACACAAAACCTCTCTTACCCCCTCCCTCCATCCTTACTTAGGATGACCCCTACCCCTCCTCCCCTCCACTACATATTTATACACCCTCCAAGTCATTCTCTTTTGCTCCATCCTCTCTAAATGACAAAACCACCTCAATAACTCCTCTTCAGCCCTCTGAATAATACTTTTAGTAACTCCACACCTCTTCCTAATTTCCACACTATGAATTCTCTGCATAATATTTACACCACATGTTGCCCTTAGCCATACATATATACGTATCTTTTAAATCTTTTGTACCAAATTATGTAATAAAATTTATTTATTTTTATTAACACTTCAGCCATTTCCCACCAAGGTAGGGTGGCTCAAACAAGAAAAACTTTCACCATCATTCACTCTATCACTGTCTTGCCAGAGGTGCATTTACACTAAAATTATAAAACTGCAACATTAACCCTTTCAGGGTCCGTCCCGTAGATCTACGGCTTTACGGTGAGTGTCCAAACCGTAGATCTACGCCATGAGCTCAGCTCACTCTGATAAACTCTGAGTGGTACATTTGGGCCTAGATATGAGAGAATACATCTATGTGGTATGTGTGCACCACATAAAACAGATCCTGCAGCACACTGTGTATAATGAGAGAAAAAAACTGAAATCATGATTTTTCGATTAAAACAGCAACTTTACAGTGTTTTTTCGTATGTTTTTTATATTTGTATTTTGCGATTTCTTGGTCTCATTTGATAGAATGGAAGACATATTACAGAAATAGAGATGATTTTGATTGGTTTTAGCACTGGAAATGGCTTGAAACTGAGCTCAAAGTAGCGGAAATGTTAAATTTTTGCCGATATTCAAGAGTAAACAAACAACCTCACACATCTAATACACGTCAGCTGGTGGGTCTAATATACATTCACAAATATGGTGATGATATTTATACAATTATTACAGTATTGCATAACAGTAAATCTTCTATTTTTTTGGTGTGAATAAAAATTCATTATGTGAATAAAAAATGAAAATGGAATTTATTTGTAAAGCCTCAAAACATAACTAATGAACAGAGGAAATGTTAGTTTAGTGCCAGGAATACCTACATTGTTTATTCTGGACCCTATTTTGAAATTGGAATATTTTGAACTTTGTGTTAAATTGGCCAAATTAACAATTTCCGATCACTTTATTTTGTAGTTGAAACAGTTGACTTGGCGATTTCTTGTGCTCAATCGATAGAATAGAAGTAATACTAGTGAAATAGCTAAGAATTTGGTTGATTGGAATAATGTAATTGGCCTAAAATGGGAGTCAAACTCGGCAAAATCGCCGATTCGTAAATATTCACGAGAGCATAATTTCGTAAATTTTCCACCAAATTTCATACTTTTTGTTTTATTACCTTCACAAAAAGATTCTCTACGATTTCATAAGAAAAAATAACAAATTTTTTTTTTGAAAATTCTTGGACACTGGTGCATGACTCCAGATTTGGGCCTTGGACCCTGAAAGGGTTAACACCCTTCCTTCAGAGTAATAAAATATATCAGTAAAAAAAAATGGGGTGGTGGGGGAAATGGAATGTCCAAATGGCTTCAGGAAGAAATCCAAATATTCTTTCTCGAAGCCTTTTTTATCCACTTCCGTGAGGCTGTGGGTCCCACAACATACGTACATACATATGTATACACACACACAAACCCACACCCCCACTCACCAAAACCCAACCCCCACCCACCAACACTCCAACCCCCCAAAAAATGAACTAGTGCAGTAACTGTTTCTTGAATTTATTTACACAAACTTACCTTATTTTTGGGCTTCCTAATCATCATTTTCTCTAATGGGCAGAGAGGTTCTAGCTCAACCTGTTCTGGGCCATTTTCAGTCACATTCAATCTTGAGCTATTTTTCTCTTGCCTCTGTGTCCGGGATTCTTGTGCCAACAATTTATTTTCAACTTTAACTTCCTTTAACTGCATATTAACATAATTGGCATGAGTGTATTTTTCCTTTTTATGAAAACTCTGCCTTTCGCTTTTGTGGTTAATATCATTTTCATTAAACACCACAAAGTTAGCTTTTTCAGCTTCATCTAAAGACTGAACTTTGTCATATTCCACAGGCAAAGACAGAGAAGAAAATTCTGTCTTGATTTTTCTGTATGCATCTGATTCAAGTACAGATTCCTCGTCACTCTTGATAATGTCAGGTGATTTAAGACATTCCTGAGAAGCAATATCCTTGTATAATTTGTTTTTGTAAAGGGACTGAAGGCATTCACGAAAACCTTTAGTTACCTGTCCTGCTTCTGTTATGCCCGACTCGTTTGCTTTTCTTGAGAATGCTTGTGATAAAATATGGGGTTCATTAGTTTCTCCTTCATCTAGCAAATTTTCTGAAGCATTAACAGCATTCTGAATGTTCCACTGATCTATAGATAAAGTTTTCAATCGAGTCAGTACTGGCATATGCTGGGGTAGTGTAGTCATGGATATGATCTGTGAATCAAGTGGTGTATTGTTAAGAGAAACAAAAGGCATACAGGACTGTGATCTGGGATATTTAGGTAAACTTGATGCATAACAAGTGGATGATCTTGCCAGTGGAAAAGAGTCAAAAGAATAACGACTGGTTGAAGGATCTGATACTGGTAACAGCTTTTTGACACACGAAATGGAATCAGAAAAAGGGTGCTGGGTTTCAACAGGTCCAGGAGTAACAGCTCGTACATAGCCTCCATCATCATCTTCACCGTGTTCATCATCTGACAGCCATGACATTCGATCTGTAAGTAAATATGCCAAAATATTTCAAGGAATGTAAACAACATATGCATGTCAGGTGTACCCATAAAGAGAATGTGTTTAGAACTTACCAAGCATAGGTTTACTACAATTAAATCACCAAGTTGAACAAAGTTCAAAACAGCATTTTTTTTTTTTGTTTACATGCTGGCCATCTCCCACTGAGGCAGGGTGACAAAAAAAAAAAAAAAACCTCTTTCACCATCAGTCACACTATCAATGTCTAGCCAGAGGCATACAGATACAACACTTTAGATGTCCCTCTAAACAGCAAATATCCCAAATCCCTCCTTTAGAATGCAGGCACTCTACTTTCCATCTCAAGGGCTAAAGTCTGGCTAACCAGTCTCCCTGAAACCCTTCACAAAATATTACCTTGCTCACACTCCAATAGCTCATCAAGTTTTGGGATTTGACAAAAACAGTATTATATGTAGTACAATACAGTGGACCCCCGCATAGCGACCTTAATCCGTGCAAGAGGGCTGGTTGTTATGCGAAATGTTCGGTATGCGAATGAATTTTCCCCATAAGAAATAATGGAAATCAAATTAATCCGTGCAAGACACCCAAAAGTATGAAAAAAAAATTTTTACCACATGAAATATACATTTTCCTACACACAAAGAGAAGGATACATGCATAATAGTAGAGTAGTACATGCACAATATATATTGTGCATGTACTACTCTACTAAATGAAGAATAAATGACACCTTTATTGAAGATGCAGCAATGACTGATGAGACACTGTGTCCTGGGAGTGCCTTTTCCTCCTGAGTACTGTAGGTCCTGTTTGGCATTTTCTTCCAGAACAGGCCTTATCACACTGTGTATGCCACTACGATTCTTAAATCTCTCAAACCAACCTTTGCTGGCTTTAAATTCACCAATATGAGCACTAGTTCCAGGCATTTTTCCCTGTTCACCTGGGTGTTAGTCGACTGGTGTGGGTTGCATCCTGGGAGACAAGATTAAGGACCCCAATGGAAATAAGTTAGACAGTCTTCGATGACACTGACTTTTTTGGGTTATCCTGGGTGGCAAATCCTCTGGGGTTAATTGTTTCTTGGTATTCTCAATAAGCCACACCAACAACGGTGCTACAGCAGCAGCAGCAGCTGACGGTGGTACAGCAGCAACAGACGATGCTACAGCAGCAACAGACGATGCTACAGCAGCAGCAGACGATGCTACAGCAGCAACAGACAATGCTACAGCAGCAGCAGATGATGCTACAGCAGCAGCAGCAGACGATGCTACAGCAGCAGCAGACGATGCTACAGCAGCAGCAGACGATGCTACAGCAGCAGCAGACGATGCTACAGCAGCAGCAGACAATGCTACAGCAGCAGCAGACGGTACTACAGCAGCAGCAGCAGCTGACGGTGGTACAACAGCAGCAGCAGCTGACAGTGCAGCAGCAGCTGACAGTGCAGCAGCAGCTGACAGTACAGCAGCAGCTGACGGTGGTACAGCAGCAGCAGCTGACGGTGCTACAGCAGCAGCAGCAGACGGTGCTACAGCAGCAGCAGCAGTTGACGGTGGTACAGCAGCAGCAGTTGACGGTGGTACAGCAGCAGCAGCTGACAATGCAGCAGCAGCTGACAGTGCAGCAGCAGCTGACGGTGGTGCAGCAGCAGCAGCAGCTGTACCACCAATAGTAGCGATGGTTGATTGGGGTTTATTATACAACCTGGCCAGCTCGGAGACACGCACTCCACTTTCATACTTATCAATGATCTTTTTCTTCATCTCTATAGTAATTCTCACCCTTATTGCTGTAGGGTTGGCACTAGAAGCTTTCTTGGGGCCCATGGTCACTTATTTTCCAGAAAAAATCACCAAAAACACTGTAATAATACGAAATGTTCCGATTGTATGCTTGGATGTTACCGCGGAGGCTGGCTGGTAAACAATGCCACCGGCGGAACATGTGAGCGTGGCTCAGGCCGCACATTGGACGCGTCTCGGACGAAGGGCGGTGAGCGGGTTTTTGGGCGGTATGCGAGGCAAAATTTTTGCGATCAAAGCGTCCGGTATGCGGATTGTATGGTATGCGATGCGTACGGTATGCGGGGGTCCACTGTATAGGTGTATTATTATAATAAAAAAGAAGTGCTAAACCATTATATAGGTACATAACTTCTAATTTCTGTGCTCCATTGGAGTCAGCAATTTTTTTGAGATGGCAATTATTATTATAATAAAAGAAAGCAGTAAATATCTGAGATTGCAAGATCACTTTGGGAAATCAGGCATCTAAGGCACTTTTTTTTTTTCACCTGGGTAGGGTTATCTGTTAGGGCCCTTGGGATTATCTTCCATGTATTATTATTATTATTACAACATTAAACTGCTAAGGGTCATACAGTGCTGCAGGGAGGTATTCTTGGAAGTAGGAAAGTGCGAGTGTTAAAAGTAAACGTGGGGTAGGTGGTGGCATGAAATCAAATCTCTCTCCCTTGGTAAAAGGTAAATCTTTAAAGTTGGTAGCTAGTATTTTCTACACACTCTTCAAAAGGCTTTTGTAAAGAGATCATGTGAGGATGATGACAATCTTATGGCTTGAATAGGTAGACACCTCAATGAACCACAATGTAGGTGTCATTTGCAACTTGCAATTTAATTTCATCTTGTCGGTATTATATACCATTCTTGTACTACTATTACTTCTACCACCACCTCTTCCTGCCTATATATAGCCGTCCTGCTCCACTTCTGGTTAGTGTGACTTTGTAAATGGTCCAAGTCGGATCGAAACGTCGTCGTAAGCTTCTCTCTTTTATGTGCGGGTTACTTGTGTATCGTTCCAGTCACGGTATTGTGCCTTTTTTTTGTTATTAATTTAAATCATGTGTTGCCTACACGCTGCAGTTAAAATTGGGCGTTGCCTTCTAAAACAGTCTGGAGATGGACAATGGGCACCCTATCATGCAGTGTATGGAATGAGATAGCTCAACGGATGAAATTCAGAAACGCACAGGCAAGTTTGTGGCAATCTAATGCAGCTTAAATCTTAAATGACTTTGTTGGTTCAGGGCTAAAGACAGATTCCAATGGCACTGGGGACCAGCAGGGACATTTTCTTCCAAGTAGATGACAGTACAGTAGACCCCCGCTTAACGATCACCTCCCAATGCGACCAATTATGTAAGTGTATTTATGTAAGTGCGTTTGTACGTGCATGTTTGGGGGTCTGAAATGGACTAATCTACTTCACAATATTCCTTATGGGAACAAATTCGGTCAGTACTGGCACCTGAACATACTTCTGGAATGAAAAAATATCGTTAAACGGGGGTCCACTATATTAGGAAAGAGGGTCATTTATGGAAAATGTGCTGGTTTCCAAAAGGTAGAATGTAACTACTATTTTGACTGACTTTAGTTTTAAAATGCAGTATGTAAAGCTCATGCTAGAAATTCTCCAGGTCAGGCAAGACTGCAAAATTAAACCCTTTTATCAACTAAAAAAGAAATACTGCAGACTGATTTTAATAGCAGTTGTACGTTATTCCATTCATACTTGTGGCTTTGCCAGGATCTTTAAGGTCCTGAAATTGAGACAGCACTTCATTACCATCAATGAACAAGTTATTACTCACTGTGGTAGGTTACCTTCACTACACATGTGAAATTTCAGGCATAATATAAATGGTCTCAAACCCTTCAAAAGAGGACTCAGTGAAGGGCTCTTCATCCAAAACACTGGACCTACCCTCTCCTTCAGATCATACCATATTTTGCGTCAATTAACATTTTATGCCAAGTTTAAACTAAAGGTTAAATAATATTTAAACTGCCTTATGTACTGGCTAAACATTTTACTGAATTTATAAAAAATATATTTACAGCTCCTAGGTAGTAGGTTGGTAGACAGCAACCGCCCAGGGAGGTACTACCGTCCTGCCAAGTGAGTGTAGAACGAAAGCCTGTAATTGTTTTACATGATGGTAGGATTGCTGGTGTCTTTTGTCTGTCTCATAAACATGCTACTTCTACTTACACTTAGGTCACACTACACATACGTGTACAAGCATATATATA
This sequence comes from Cherax quadricarinatus, assembly GCF_038502225.1. Taxonomy (NCBI): domain Eukaryota; kingdom Metazoa; phylum Arthropoda; class Malacostraca; order Decapoda; family Parastacidae; genus Cherax; species Cherax quadricarinatus. The sequence continues at coordinate 14,213,426 of NC_091304.1, read as the reverse complement.
TGCACCCCTCTGGGTTTTCTGCTATTTTCTTTCTAGTTCTTGTTCTTGTTTATTTCCTCTCATCTCCATGGGGAAGTGGAACAGAATTCTTCCTCCGTGGGCCGTGCGTGTCGTAAGAGGTGACTAAAATGCCGGGAGCGAGGGGCTAGTAACCTTTTCTCCTGTATATACGTATTACTAAATGTAAAAGGAGAAACTTTTGTTTTTCCTTTTGGGCCACCCTGCCTCGGTGGGATACGGCCGGTGTGTTGAAAGAAAGATATTTACAGCTCAAGGTGTCCTAAATTCTAAGTTGATTTTTCACATTACTGTACATACTGTTCTCAGCAAATTTATCGATTTGTTATTTAGGTGTGGATATGCTAGATTGTCTATACTAATAAATATTAAATACATATATCAAAATGACAATAAATGAAATATTACATAAATAAAAAAAATTTAAAGCATGAACAAAAAATAGGGACTCACAAGTACATACCACAATACACAGTAAGAAAATCACTGTTTAAGGCTAATAAAGTTACCCCTCCAACTGTTTTGGCCACAGTAAAATACAGTGGTACCTTGACTTGCGAGTTTAATTCATTCTGTGACCGAGCTTGTAACTCAATTTGCTTGTACTGTATTTCAAATAAATTTTCCTCGTTGAAATTAACTGAGATGCCATTAATCCATTCCAGCCCCCAAAAAACCACCCCAGGGGGCAGAAAATACTTCAATATAATGCTAATATCAACTCTGCGGCTTATTTATCTATCAGAATTAATCTAATATGACATAATAAACACTATAAGTAATAGAAACATGATATATACTCTAGAATGAATAAAATAGGCCATAATATGGCGAGTGGCCAGGACAAGTCCGAGCATATAAAATCATTACTGCTCCTTCCTATAACGTGTTCTTTGGTCCTGGGTAACAGAAAATGGAGTTTTTGAGAGGCTTGCTGCCTAGATCACTAGTGCAGTGATATATGAATATCTCTGAAAATGACTTATTTCATAAAGCCCACCATTTATTATTGAAGTACAGTAAATGCAATAATGTTGACAGGAATCATAAAAAAAATTATTGTTCTACAACTGGCTTGTGGAATATTGGAAATATTCCAAATATTTTGGGATTTGTGTGGGAGTAAAGGGCAAGATATTTCGCAAATGTCAAAAACTTAGCAACTTTATTTTTTTGTAGAATAACTAAAGATAATTACATGATTACCTCCAGTGGGAACATCACACTAGCATTGTTTTATAAGTACCAAATCCCAAAACCAACTTTTGTTATGCCATTTAGGCCGGGGTTCTTGCCAAATGTCATTTTCAGTAAATATTTTTTTCAGTGAATACTTTTTTTTTTTTTGGTCGTAACTCGGAATTTGGCTCGCAACTCAAAGCAAAAAATTTACCGAGCGACATCTCGTAACTCGGAAAACTCGTAAGTTGGGGCACTCGTAAGTCTAGGTACCACAGTACTGACTATATTTTATCTCTATTAAAGGGTTAAACTACACATATGCTTACCCTCTGAAACTCTACGAAGGTCAACAGGAGAAAGCAGCCAGCTCAATAAATGAGATAGCATACAGGAAGAAGCAAATATATTATCCAATTCCAATTTTTATTCACACTTAGATACACAATTATATACACATGACATGAATACACTAAAGAACACTTTCAAAACTGAATTCATATATGCATAAATTATCAATGTCTTTACTAAATATCAGTTGATACTTTAACAATAGTAATTTTTTTATGTATGTATACAGTATTACATTCAACATCAATTGCAAAACACTTTAAAACTATTAAATAAAATATACCAATATTTACCCTGTGGTGTGAGGTTGCATTCCTCTAAGCTACTTCAAGTATAAATTTTCCTAAAAGAAAATTTATCAAAAGTAAAATACATGATATTCCAATATGGAACAATATCCTTTTATGTGGTGACACTCAATAATTAATTACAATGTTTACAAATTGAGAGACTTAGCTTAATGAGCTATTTCTTTAATCAACAGACTTGTCTGTAACAGGCTTTGAGGTTTCTCTTTAATGCTGCAGATAATATTCACTTTTTTTTTTTTTTAAGACTCATAAACAGTGCTCTAAATATTTACACGAGTTTCTCCTTACGAACTGGATATTGCATGTGATGTACATTTTACTTACTTATACTAAAGAAAAGAATGAGTGGTCTTATGAAATGAATAGATACAATGTATAACGTAATAAAACACAAAATTTGAGGAAAGCCTCAAAAGTATCATGAATGTCGACAATGAATACCTCTTTTATGGAATGTATGGAATATAATGTCTTGCCTAAATGAGGTCAGGAGCATACAGGCAAGTTTAAAATCATCCATTGCCCTGTCAATATTACTGTTATTAGCCTGAGTGGGAGTAATAATATCTTGTGAGACTGTTGAGTTTCACAAGTAATAGCAAATTGCATTTTGGACAAGGCCTGGTCCATGGCCAATGTTCCAGTCTAGGAATTCTAGAACAGTTTCCTTGGTGGTAATCTGAATCATTTTCAGGTTTAATTCCAATCATTTAGTGTTATGAAAAGAAACCGAGAAGAAAGGGGAAGCCCCTAAACACACAAAACTGCTTGGCACATCAAATTTCCTTTTCTACACCCCCTTCACCCATTATGGAGTCCAACAAGGTGAAATTCTAGACTCCAGGGGTAGCAGAGATATATACAATACACATTTACTATTAGAGGTTCTTATAGAAGTCACATGACCAAAAGGATGCATTCTTGACCCTAGTCAATGGGAACCAACCAACTGATTTAGGCAAATCCACACTAAACTTTTCCTTTCATCTCCTTAAACCAACCAAAGTGCATTAGCAACAAATGGGCTGCAGTTCTAAGGGTGGGCCCAACTTCTAAATGTGGGAAGACACAAATTTAAGCTTACATGGCATATGCATAAAGGCATCCTTTGGTCTATTTTCTCAGCTATGGCCCTCCATAGCATAGAGAGCCTTAGACATGATGTTATCAGGGCAAATGACCAAGGCACACCGAGAGGAACCCAAAAATATGCATATGAAGCACAAGTGTTATGCTTGTATCACTGGAGTTCTTGGACTTAGAAAAATATTCATACTCAGTTTTTTATAAAAAAGTAATTGTGGTTAAATAACAGCCAGTAGACAAAAAAAATATTGAGCTTCGCTCAATGAGAGCAATAAATTTAAGCAAAACATTGATAATAAAGGCTTCTCCAATCTATATGTCTGTTTAGTGCTTATCTTCCATTCAAATATCAGCCAAACTAAGTACACTGTAGTACCATTGTTAGAGATAGTACTGTATAATTACACTATACATTATAATTTAATTGATCCTTTTTTATGATTTACACATGCAAACATAGATGGTTTGACCTGGTAAAAATTTTCAAGTGGTTCTTGTAAACAATTATTACACACACTTGTTGTTGTGACCCAAAAAAAGGGAGCATTCATCATCACTCATTCAACAGTTGGCTTGTCAAACAAACATGCAGGCATCACAATTTAAATGACCCTCCAAGTTGCAACATCTCCACCCTTCCTCCTGAGTGCAGGTATTGTACCTTCCACCTCCAAGTCTCAAAGTCCTCAATATGTATTCACTAGTGGAGGAGATATACATGAAAATATATACATGGAAGGTGCTTAAGGGCCTTGTCCCGAATCTGCACACTGCCATAACACACTAGTGAGATATGGGAGAATGTATAAAATAAACCCAGTGAAAAATACGTGGCACCATGGGCACAATAAGAGAAACTGCAACAACATCTAAGAGCCCAGACTGTTTAACACTCTACCACAAAATATCAGAAACGTGCTAGAACATGTGCAGATATTTTCAAGAAAAAATTGGAAAAGTACCTCTGCCAAAATGCCAGATCAACCTGGCTGTGATGGATATGCGAGCCAACGGGTCACCAGCAGTTAACAGCACCAAACTAGTCTGGCCCAAGGCCGAGCTACGAGAGAAGGAAAACTCTGGAAACCCTTCATAAGTCAAAGGAATAATTCAGTTTCCCTGAATCCTTTCATAAATGTTACCTTGTTCACACTCCAATAGCACCTCAAGTCATGGAAGCAACTTGTCCCCATTCACTCTGATACAAAATGCTCATACAAGCTTGCTGTATGCTGAAGCCCCTAGTGCCCAAAACCTCTTTTACCTCTCCCTTAAACGACCCCTACACCAATCCAGTTTTATACATTCCCTTGGTTACTGTGTTCTGCTTCATCCTATCTTAGTGCCCAAACTACATCAACAATCCCTCCTCAGCCTTCTGAATTACACTTTGCATAACCCCCTCTCCATCTTCTAACTGCAATACTCAGAATTCTATGCAAAACATTTACACTAACAATTTCTCTCAAACATGACATCTCTGCTGCCTCCAGCCTCTTTCTTGTTGTTACATTTAATGCTCAAGCCTCACACCCATTTAATTGTTGGTACTCCTATACTCTTGGTCCCCCTTTTTTTGCCTCTGTAGATAAACTTTTTTTTCCACAGATGCCTCAACATGCCATCTACCCTTTCCCCCCTATTCTATTCTATTCTATGGTTACCCCTCTTCTTTCATACATTTGTCTGTCAACATCCACCCCCAAATATCGCAATCCATTAACCTCCTCTAAACTCCCTATCTAATATCCTCTCATTACCTATAATTTCTGTAATTCCCATTACCTTACTTTTTTCTATGTTCACTCTTAATTTCCTTCTTTTACACACACACACCCAAATTTCTCCACCATTCTTTGCAGCTTCTTTCAAGAACCTCCCAAAATAATGGGGTCATTAGCAAATAGCAACTGTGATAACTATGCATTGAATTCATTATTTTTTAATCCCCACATCTCTCCCAAAAACCTAATATTTATTGCTTTTATAACCCCATCTATAAATACTGGCATATTAAATGGCAGACAAATATTTAACACTGAATTTTATGTAATCAAATTACTTCAGTAATCATATTAGACTCTCCACACCAGTACTCAAACAGTATTTTCCATTTGTCTGAAAATGATGTACAATCTCTTTTTTGCTCTCAAACTTTGTCTCAATTTTCCAACTACTCATTGCTAATAATAATAATCCACCCATTTTTTTTAACACACCAGTCATTGTCTACCGAGGCAGGGTAACCCAAAAAAGAAGAAACACTCACGATCACCCATTCAGTCTTACCAGAAGCATGCTGACATCACTTTTCAGATGGCCCTCCCCACCACTTTTTCAGAGTGCTGGCACTGTATGTACTTCCCACCTCCAGGACTCCAGTCTGGCTAACCACTTTCTCTGAATCCCTTCACAGGTTTTTCATAAATGTTTTCTCTTACTTTTTCTAAGAACTGCATTTAGCACAGAAAATCTTAAGAAAAATACTTTGGTAGCTTTCCATACACCTTAAAAATAAATAAAGCATTGTACCTCTCAATCAAATCCCCTTCACTTTGTAATACATTGTATTCAGTAAAGAAAAATGCTACACACACAAATTTAGTTATTTACAAAACAGACCAGCTGGCCCAAGTGCAGTGTTGTATACAATATAAAATATTAAGGAATTTAATCTATTTCATATATGGGTATCTCTATTTTTGGTAAAATATATTTTCCTGTCCGTTATGCATACATCCCCAAAATTATAAAACTAATAGTTTTTTCTATGTCTGTCTAGATTTCTCTTTTATATTATCCTGTTTAAGTATATATAAAAAAAATTGTGGCAATTAATTAACATATGCCAAGCCTTAGTTATATTAATTCTTCAGCGAGTTTTGTGCAGATGCAGATTAAGCAAATTGTCAAGATATTACACCACCTCCTTTCTACCACATATTTGTCCAAACTAAGCTGCTGCTTTTGAGCAATATCTTGCTAAGCATATCTTAATCTAATTCATTTTCTGCTAAATTTATGATATCATGTTCTATCTTATTTATAATTTATGTAAGAGCCTTGTGAATTTATTTATCAACGTGGTGTCACGTCTTTTAATTTGTTATCTATTTCTTACTTTTCGGTTTGATGGGATGAATTTTCCTTTCCCAGGTGCTCTGAGCCTTCTTTTACTTAACAGGAAGAAAACATTTCCCTCTTTCTTGCTGCTCTTCTTGTTTAGTTTTTATGTTTTTCTATATTCACTTTGCTCTTAGTTGTCTTCATTGTACAGATGAATTGTAGTATTTATTATATTCACTGGGAAACACTACAACTGCAAGGGTTGTATAGCATGGGAACTAGAGAGCAATCTGGTTTGATCTTAAAGAGGGTACCTTCAGTTCCCTGGAACAAGAGCATTTCACTAGTATTAAGGCCCCTCCATCTCCCATAAAGGGCTTTCCTGGCAGTAACAGTATTGTTTTGTCCCATTAATTCTTGACCTTTTTTAACAGTTCATTTTGTTTTCTATTAAATATAATCTTTAAGTGCTGTTTGGTTAAGTTAAACCTTTCTATTGTTTTTATGAGCCTTTTAATTAGCTTCTCTTCAATATCTTTGTAACCTGTTATTTCTTTTTAATTCAATGCCAAAAATTATCACAGAAGTCTCACTCTGCTGCTGCTTTTAATAAATCATGATTCTTTAGTCTCCTGTTTAATTTCTCAACTTTTGCTAACCCTAGCATCTATCTGTTTCTACTGTTTTTATGCAATAGGTAATTAGAGAAACAGATATAGCTACTACAATATTAATACTGACCAAGAAAATGATAGCCATAATAGCCACCTGGAAATCCATACGGAGTATAATTATATTCCGTTCCCCGGCTACTTGCATCATTCATACGATTCTGTGGATCATAGCCATATGTCAATGGTTCTTCTGATTTGTAAGTAGCTAAAGCTGTATCAGAGGGCTTACTTAATGGGTTGTCAATAACAGATCGGCTGACATTAAGGGCAGATACCGGATGGTTGAGGGGACTAGAGTTCATTGTTGCCGAAGAAATATCCCCAACCCCTGTTGAGTCACCTCTAGAGAGATCCCGGGTCAAGTCACGAGATAAGTTATATGCAGCAGCTGCATTTAAATTTACCCCTAGAGATGCATTTACCATCTGAGGTGGTTTTGGTACTCCTGTTGAAGAGAGGCCAGGGTGAATTAATGAGCTTCCTTGATCACTTTGGTTCACTGATGAAGACTCAACACTTTGAGAGCCTCTGTTTATAGTTATATCTGAGTTGCTGCCATCTTCATTTGAAGCTCCGGCTGCAATGTTGCTTGGCCCTGCAAGGTGCTTTGTAAGGGGCAAATGACTAGAAGAGTTATCAGTTTCACCATCTTCAAAGAATGTCTCCTCCTCATCTCTGGGATTATCATGTTGTGAATTCCCTTGATCATTGTATGATTCAGCTTTTCTTTGTTTAGAAAATTTTAGATTATTATTAGATTTAAATGTAGCAAGCCAACCATTAGATGCTTTAAAATCATGGTATCCAAGTTCTGGAGCAATCTGAAGTGCCTTTCCTCTCAACATACCCGTGGTAATTTTGACCCCAGCTACAACCGTCATGTGACGATACCACTGTATAAGATGCTGGTTCAGCAAAGCATATTCACTTTTCCTCTGTCTTTTCATTGTAAGTTTTTCTCCACGCAGAAGACTATCTCTATAAATGGTAAGTATCTCTTCCCTTCTTTTAATTATACCACTAACTTGAGTTTTTCCAATTCCATATAGGTGAGCAATCTGCCGCTGTGATTTACCATCCAAAAATGCTTCAATGACTTTCACCTTTTCCTCAAGCGTGAGTGTTGTCCTTGTCTGTTTCTCTCTCTCTTTTACTGGAGGTAAGGTAAACAATGACAGTGGATTAATTGCTGGAAATTTCATATCAGATGACTCCTCGAATTTATTGTCTGGAATTCTTTTATCTGCAAGTTCCCATACATTTGGCTCTTTGTTTTCATTGACAACAGATTTTACAGACATCTGTACTTTGGTATTTTCCTCTGGTGTAGAGTTTAGTGATAAAATATTCTCTTTATCTTTTTTGGTTTTGGCTGTTTCCTCATCAGTTGGGAAAGGAGGGTCACAATTTACACTCACTTTTTCCATAGATTCCAAAACTGGTGAAACTGTCTTTTTCTTCAATCTCTCCAAGGCCCTAGTTATTGGTCTTTCATTAGAATCTGACCCAAACAGTGACCTCCTCTCCTTTGCAAGCCACTTTTTTCTACCTTCATCTAAAGTACGCCTGGCTTTGAATTTTCGTTTGGCTCTTTTCAAGGGTAGAGATGTGCAAAAGAGAGGTTTTCGTTTTGTTATGCTTCTCCATCCATCAAGATCCTGTCCTGTAGTAAGGCTGATTGTTAGTGGGCCATCTTCACATGGAACTTCAAGAGTTTTTTCCACCAAAGGAAGACTTGGCAATGCAGTATCTTCATTCTTTGAGGGTGGACTTTTGTGTCGGAGGAGACACAGGTCTGAAAGAGAAGAGGAAACTTACAAGTCATGGTTCTGTCATTCACTGAGTTTATGATAAAGGAAGGAAACAAAAACCAAAATGAATATCCTTAATATGAGCTTTGTGGCACAGCCAATTATTAAGTTTTAATGACCGAACCATAACATTGTCAAGTTGCCAATTCTCCTGCAGCCTCTTTTCAAATCAGGAAACATTTTAAACAGTTAGCAACATTGTGTATGAAAATTACTTTAACTGTGCACAAACAAAGCTATATTACATTATACTATATACAAATTATGCATGTGCTTTTTCACAATATCTAAGTTCATACACAATAGCATATATATAATTAAAAAAAAAAGGTAATTACCACACAATAAAAGTAAGATAATATTATAGTCTCCAGTTAATTAGTACAACCAAAGTACAGCACATAATGCTAATACAATCAACATAAAAAACTATTCCTCTAGACGTTCTTAACTACACCTAGTGTTGAAGTTTTTGAAAGGGCTTCCCTTTTTAGCCTAAAAGAACATTAAAAACTGAAAATCCTTTAAATCATAACTTTTTAAAACAATCTTAATTAGAAAGTAAGAAGAAAGATGGGAGAACATGAAAAGAAGATAATATGAGAAAGAAATGAAGGAATAAAAAAATGAGGAACAAGGAAAAACTATACTAGGCTAAGATCCTTATTACTACTTATGCAAAAATGAGTATAACTGGTAATTTCTCCAAGCACAATTTTTGTAGACCTACTGGAATAAATGTTCAGAAAGAAGTCTATGAACACACACGAGCATTCTGGTATACAACAAGGAAAACTACCCAACATGAGGCACAAAATTCCAGTAATTATTTAGGTACATACAACTAAGATGGCAAAAATGCTTTTTGATTGAAGTAGCAACAAATGTAACACAGTGTAAAAAAGGGAACAGTAGGGAGAAAGAAGGAAGAGAAAAGTTTATAAGGAAATGAGGGGAGGGGTGAAGAAAGAGAAGGGAGAGATGCAAACAGGTGAATTATTGTATTTATGAATTGTGTATGAAGAATAAGCAACTGTTATGCCTGTTTACAGATTTCAATAATTTATAACAAGTAAAAGCATACCCTGCCTTGGTGGGAGACAACCGACATGTTGAAAAAAAAAGCATACCATGTTCTCAACATAATTCCTATTAAGAAACACTTAGAAGCAGAGCTTGGCATAACAGCTAAAAATTATACAATGAACTGGAGACTTACCATTGTCTGTCGTGGTTATGGAGGTAAGACTGATGGTTCGTGGTTTATGACGTGTTCTTTCTTCCAGCTGTAACAAAGACCAACTGCCATTAAAAAAAAAAAAAAAAAATTCAAGAAGGCTGTATCCCACCAAGGCAGGGTGACCTAAAACAAAAAATGAATGTTTCTTTTTTTTTTTTAATTTAGTAATGTATACAGGAAAATGGGTTACTAGCCCCTTGTTCCCGGTATTTTAGTTGCCACTTACGACATGCACGGCTTACGGAGGAATTATTCTGCACTTCATCACTGCCTTTTTAATGAGCTATTCCTGCCATTTCTGTTTTTCCCCCCTTTCTATTTATGCTTCTCTTATTTCCTCGCATACGAAAGTTCATCAAAGCAATTCCCCCCCACTTTTCCTGCGCAGTGTTCTTTCTTAAGTTTAAGCAAACCAAGTGGTTTAACTTATGACAGCCAAATCAGAATAATGAAGTCTCTAAAAAAAATTTCATACCAATAAGTCTGTAAAACTAGAAATTCTTGGAAGTGGAAAAGTTTCCCCTTACACTCCCACCCCATCCAAGACAAAAATGCATAGCAAATATATAAATCAGTATTTTGGCACAATCTCAATAGCTATTAGTTAATTTGTAATTAAAAATAATTACCTTTCTTCAAAGATTTTCAAATGTGCAATAATTTGGTTAAGCATTAAACATTAATTTGTTACCATGCCTAAATGGTTAGTACAAAGAATTTGTTTAAGATCTGGAAACAAATACAGTGGAACCCCGAGTTTCGGCCGTCCTGAGTATTGGCCGCTTAGAGTTCCAACCGCTTTTCTCTGCTAAATTTTGTCCCAAGTTTTGGCCTGTGCCCCGTGTTTCAATCGGTGTACCAGACCTGTCCTCCTGCCCACGCAGGCATCGTGAGCCAGTCTAGCTTTGTTTATCCTTGAGTGAACATTACCCTGCGTGCTCATCCAAACATTTCACAATAAATTCATTGTGTTTAGTTCTTGTTTATTGATTGTGACTCTGAAATAAGCCACCATGGGCCCAAAGACACTTCATAGTGGCAACCATTTGGCAAAGAAAGTGTGAAATGCGATAGAACTGAAGAAGGAAATTGTAGCAAAGTACCAAAGTGGAGGAGGAAGAGAGAGGGGAGAATGTGCCTTTCTTCAGTGATTCTACGATATGTACGACACTAAAGCAGCATGAGTTGATAAAGATTATAGCGTCAGCCAGCGATAAAGTGTAGCATAACAATGTAGCAAGTAAGTTAAGTAATTAAGCGATAGAAAAATGACTGACACGAAACTTAACTCCTCCATTGTTATTTGAAGTATACAGGGTGACTGAAAACACTGCAACCTGTCCTGCCTCTGCTGCTGCTTATGCTTATGCACTCAGTGGCCCTTGTACACCCAGTAACAACACAACACCAGTCATGACATACGTAATGATGTATTTTATTCATTCTAGAGTAATATGTCAAGTTTCTATGTTATTAATATTGTTTATTATGTCATATTAGATGAATTGTGATAGATAAATAAGCCATAGAGTTGATATTAGTGTCATACTGAAGGACTATCTTGTCCTGCCTCCAAACTCTTCTGCCACTCTCATACACCAACAAGTCTTCAATAAAGGTAAAACTGATTTAAATGTTCATTTATCCATTAAAATTAGTGCTTTATATTTATTTCTCACTGTTTTCTGATTGTAAAACTATAGTATTTATTCTTCAAAATAATGATTTTTTTTGTGAATATTTTTGGGTGGAATGGATTAATTGGATTTACATTATTTCTTATGGGAAATACTGCTTCGACTTTAGGCCTAGCTCCTGGAATGGATTACGGCCGAAACTTAGGGTTCCACTGTATGGTTATATATTACAATAATGAGATTCAAGAGGCAATGAGAAAACTGAAGTGAAGGAAACTTGCACTTACCTTGGTCCCTATGCGTCCCCAATCAGGGTCTAAAACTGGATCAAGTCTCTCCTCAGAACACAGGCTTTCTTGCTGCAGTGATGATAAATATATTGTAGCTCTCACAAATAGTGTATTATGGATTTTAGGTAAATAAGTAAGGACGAAGCAAGAAAAATTCTGCATTAATAAAAAAAAAAATGTGGGCTCTGCAAAACCAACTAACATATTTAAATCATAGGATTTATTACTTCTTGGCCATGCTTCCAAAGGGAGATGCTAGAGAGACAGACATCAGGTTATCATTATACAGTATAATGTACTGTATTCACAAAAATGAGATAAACCAATGCTAACCATTTAGCTTCATGAAACATCAGACATACAGAGAAGTCAAAGGTTTCTGGACAAGATTTTTTAAACACTTAAACTATGTATGACATGTTGCACATCAGGTATCTAGGCCGTGTATGAAGTAAACCAAACATCCGACATATTGTGCCTTCAAATTTGCTTTGAGCCGCCATTTTAGGTCTTAGCTCAATTATTAGAGGTCGCCTACCACCACCTAAACCAGACGAGTCCATGCAGTGACTTATGGGAAACTGCTTCAAAAGCGCATGCAGACAATGTAACCAAGACTGTAACAACTAGCTTCCCTACCAGCAAAAGCAAATAGGGTGTGAAACTAGCAGAAAGATGTCTTATTTATTTCAATATTATGTACAAGTTAATGATACAGTCAGTGTACTTCAATAAAACAGCACAATACAATAGGTAGATGTTATTTCCCAAGGTAACTCAATAAAGTCAAAATGTGTAAATTGTTTTCATGTTTTGAGAACTACCACACAGTGAAAGGGTGCAGAACTGTTAGGAAAATTCATTATTTGTTCCAAATTTGCATCATAATACTAACCACATTAAGCACAATTTCCCAAACTATATTCATAATTTGTTCTAACTCATAGGCCACAACACACATCACATAAATCAACATAATGAATTTAAAAGATTACTAGGGGAAGCAAAGTGTATTCAGATTGAATCCAAGGAAAAGGGTGGGCTAAACCAAATCCAGATCCAGTTCCTGAGATCAAGAACCTTTTACCAGAATAAAGGACCCCTTTATTCTGGTAAAGGGTGCTGTTATGTATATGCGAGATGGAGAAAGGCCGTGACACACTGGAAATCAATGATTACAGTTCCTAATTGAACCACCAAAGTTTGTGGGGGTTAGGTTTCCAGAGGTCCCCACAAGTTTGGGATATCATTTAATTCTTTTCATGTATGTTTTGTTTGAGGTTTACATTATAAAAAACAAGGAAACTTGTAAATCAGGATCCCTATTGTCCCTATTTAGACAACAGGGATTTTAATTTACAATTTTCCCCATTTTTGATAATTCATTTGATTATATCAGTTATCCTAATCAGAACCTCAGATAGTTTCCACATGCTTTTGCTATGATTTCAATCATGAGGTATCTGGAAATCATATGTGATTAGTGGATTTCCTAAACACTGGTTTCATTAATGAGCTTTCTAGAATCTTCCCTTTCGCCACCCTTGTACAATACGACAACCCTTTCCCTGATGCCATACTTGGTACTAGCATATCTTCCCTAACTTTCCTCATCCAGTGGAAACACTACATCGGCTACCTCCCTTCAATGATTTCTGAATATTTTTCACTGATTTTCCCATATTACTTTATATTAACCCTTTCACTGTCCACACTCCCAAAATTAATATAGCTCTCAGTGTAAAAAAAATAAGAGAATCTTTTTCTGGAGTAATGACAACAAAAGTGAAAAATTTGATGGAAAACTTATGGAATTACACAGGCACAAAGTTAGCAGTCTAAGTGTAATTTATGCATCAACAATTTTGCCCACTTTGAGTCCATATTAAACCAATTCCATTGTTCCATCTGACCAAATTTTTAGCTATTTCACTAGTATGCCTTCCATTCTACCAACTAATCACATGAAACCGCCTATTCAACTACTTCAACCACCCAATAATCATAATTCGGTAATTTGGCCAATTTCACACAAAATTAAAAAATGACAATTTCAAAATGGAGTTCGTAATAAACAATGCAGACATTCCTGGAACTAAAACATTTCCTCTCTTTATCAGCCACATCCCCAGCCCTCTCCTATATTACACTTACTTTCCATGTTGAATTCTTATTCACACAAAAAATAGATGATTTACTTTATTTCTCGGATAATAATATATAACCAGGAAAGCTTGTTCATGGTTTATAGCATTCCAATAATTGAATCAAACCAATAAAAACCCATAAAATAGATTGAGGGGGTTGTAGGAGGGCTTTACCTTTCATCTGGAATACTGAGGAAAATCAAATATTTCTGCTGCTTCGTGCTTAATTTCAAGCTACTTCCAGTCCTGAATTCAATCAAAATAATCTGTATTTTAGCAACAAGTTTTCCATTCTATCAAATTATAAAAAAAAAAAAAGACAAAACTTACAAAAACCATCCAAAAATACACTGAAAAAGTTGCTTATTTAAACCAAACACACATTCAAAATTTTGTTTTTCCTATTATGCACTGTGTGGGGGCAGGATTTTTTTTTGTATGGTGCACACTCACCACACAGACCTATTCTCTCATATTTAAGCCAAAATTTAGCGCTCACAGCTTATCTTAATGAGCTGAGGTCATCATGTTGAACTACGTTATGGACCCTGAGCTCAAAACTGTGATATCATGGCATGGACTCTGAATGGGTTAAAGTATGTTATTATGTTATAAAGAGTGATTTAACCTAGCCTAACTGAAGAAGGTCAAGCAATGTGAATATACACACACCCGTACATACAAATATCTGTGTTGTGAACTTTCAATAATACGAACTTGCAGAAAGTGCTGAGATGTAAACAATACACAATAGGTTACTTCAGTGGCATTGTTCATACATGTGCTTGTGCTCTCTCCACAAATTCAGTGTTATTTGTGGTTATTATACCCCAATATATCTAGTGTTAAGCACAAAAGCAGTGATGATGCAGGTGGTAGTGCTACAAAGTGCCAGGCTATCACAATGGAAAAAAATGCAAATAATAATGCATTTTCGTATTTTTTCCTATGTTTACACATATATTTAACCCTTAACCCTTTATCGGGCAGAGGCAGTTTTGACTGCCTTTAAACACGTGCACCTTTACGCGTGTCATCCTACTCGTGCTGCACATCTGGATTCCCGTTCTTTAATTCTGACCAATCACAAGCCTTCCCTGAGTCGCTTCAGCTAAGTGGTGATGGCGTTTGCCGCCTTCCCATTGGTTGAGAGAACAAAATGTAAACACTTGTGGCTTGGCGTCGCCCAGAGTGGGTTTTTTCCATCTAGTGTCACTAATATACTCTTGGATTTTACCCTCTACAATGTCGGTAAGTACTGATTGTTGTGTTTAGTGTGTACATGAATAGTTTAGGCATATTTTGATATATACATAAAGTCCATGTGAAGCATACTGTGAGTGTAGCATGCAGTTGAAAAAAGTGCAACAAAAGAAGGGCAGTCATAACTATCTCTGCCCGAGTAGGGACATAGTCCACTTTCAGTAAAATAAATATTTATAAAAAAAATTCTACTGCATATATCAATTCAGTAGGTGTCTGGATGTATACAGAACGTTTTTATTGTCCTTCCAGATCAATGAGAAATTGTTTTATGGGGAGCCCT
Source organism: Cherax quadricarinatus (assembly GCF_038502225.1). Taxonomy (NCBI): domain Eukaryota; kingdom Metazoa; phylum Arthropoda; class Malacostraca; order Decapoda; family Parastacidae; genus Cherax; species Cherax quadricarinatus. Next base: position 14,198,070 of record NC_091304.1, on the reverse strand, counting down.
CCAGCACCAGGTCAAAATATGTCTGCATTTTGGATGACAGTGACTCAGAACCAGAGGTAGATGACCCTGAATTGCTTGATAGTGGTGATGAATACTTGCCACCAGACGCAGAGGTGTCGAGTGAAGATGAGGAGGAAAAAAGGCCAGCCAAAAAGCAGTCGCGCCCAGGGGCCCCAAAAAACAATATCTTTTTTTTTAGGGATAGGGGCGTAGCAAATTTGAACGGGGGGCAGGGAGGGTTTTCAAATTTTCTTAACCCTTGTAGGCCCCAAGGGTCTGAGACTACTACAAATGATGAAAAGGCATAGATGCAATACAATAAGTGCTAAAAGAATGGAACAGTTCAGCAGAAAAAATGCGGCTGAAGATAGAAAATGCCCTAAACGCGCTGCCCGAAACACTGCGAACCGCGCCTTTTGGGGACCCCAGGGGCCATCTGTGTAAAAGGGTGGAAAAGGGGTGGGGGGAAAAGGTGACCCCGAAAAAGAGAGAAAAAACCCCCGTAGGCAGTTGAGTTTTCAAGAAAGGGGGGTGAGAAAAGAACGGGACCGAAAAAGTTTTTTCCCAGGGGCAGGGAAAAGTGAGATCTAAAATGAACATAAAAAGGTGGTAACTAAAGGGGGGAAAAAGAGTGAAATGTAGGGAAAAGAAAAAAGGGACCAGAAAAACGGGGGCGGGCAAAAAGAATGTCTCCCCTATGGGTGGCCATTCTTAAAGGGAAAGGGGATTGTGAATCGGGGAGAGGGGGCAATAGTAACGGGAAAATGGGCACCCGGCGATCAGAAAAGGATGGAACTTTTGTTTGATAAACCCCAAACAGGGGAAAAAGCCCCGGCAAAACGGGACCCTTGGTGATGGATTTTTGGATTTAAAAAGGGCCAGAGAGAGTGCGGGAGGCCGGAATAAACCCCTGGTCACCATAATGATTTTCAAAAAATTAGGGCTGAAGGGTATGAAGGGGAAAAAAGATCAGCCCCCAGAAAAAAAGATGAGAAAGGGTTTTTAAAGAAGGTTTGGTGGCTGTGAAAATTTCCCTTGGAGGTTGTGGGGGTTTCCCGGGTTTTGGACGGTAAAAGAGAAAAGGCCTAAAAACCCCTGACTGTATCACGTTGGGGGGTTTCCTGGGGGGCCATAGAAAACGGGGATGATCGGAATAACAGGCGCCTGGAAAAGTAAGGGGGGTGAGTTTTGGTATTGAAAATTTAACCCATGTGGGTGGCCCAAAGTGGCCACTTCGACCGCACGGGAGAAAAACTGCAAAAAGGTGACAGTCAGCGCCGGGCAAAAGCATAGGTTAACCAGAAATCCCAAATTTTTTGGAAGAACAGAGGCCACCCATTTTTAAAGGGAAAAAAATTTTTGGAAAAAGGAACACACCCCCAGGAAAACCCAGCTTGACCGAATCCGGGGAAAAAATTTTAAAGGGTTTAACAACGGAAACCCCCTTTCGTTAAAAAGTTTTTAAAGGAAGGAGGGGGGGGTTGCCCGGGGCCCCAAAGGGAATGGGCCGGGGCCAAAAAATATTATCCCCCGTTTTTAATATCCCCTTCCCAAGGTAAAAAAAGGGGCAATAACGGGAGTGATTTTTCCCAAAACATTTTTAAAAACCGTTTTCCAAGCGAGAAAGGGGGTCTATGGGGGGCCAACCCTACAAAAGCCATTTAATGCGGAAGACTGTTGAGTCTCTAAATACCACTTTAAAACGTGCGATTTAGGCTTCCATCATTCAAACTGCACTTTAAAGCGAGGGGCATAGGGGGAAAGCATCATGTCCTGTAGTACCCTTTTTGGGAAAAAGGGAGAACAATGGCAAAATTTCCCACAGCGGGGAAGAACCCCGGCCCAAATAAGTTTGGGAAAAAGGTGTAAGAGGCCCGGGGGCGGGCCGATGAAAATGTTGTAACATCGGTATGAATTCATCGGGAAGCGGGCCGTAAATCGCAAGCTAAACGTTACCCCCAAGTTTTTGAAGGCAAAAAGGCACATTATCTTTCTTTGAAAAAAAAGCCCAAAGGGTATCTTCTGGCAGACTTTTGGGGCCCGGGGGGCATGATGGGGGCCCTGGGAAATAGGGACCAGATGGGGGCCAAGTTCAAGGGAACGGGCCGGGGGTTTCTTACACCGGTGACCGGGGAACGGGGCCCGGGTCGGGGAGGTTTTTACCATTTAACCCATTTTTTCAGACTGCACTCATAGAAGAAGCAAGGGGGAAAATAGTCTCCCCAAACCCCTTTTTTTCCCACGGATGACACGTTCCCGATCTGCGCTTTTTAAAATCAACAAGTCTCTAGGGGTTTCCCTATTGTCCCGGTATTTATGCACCCGAAAACGACCCAGCACAAGGGGAGACCACCAAAACCCGCTTTTTGAAAAGTACCGGGTTTGGGAAAGAATGAAAAAGGCGGAAAAACGGTTTTAAAGTGTGTGGGGGAGCTCTCTGGAGGATAAAGGAAGGAACCTCACAAACCCGGTGAGGTGGGAAAAGATCCCAATTTGCCCGATAAAAATTGAAGCAAAGGTTTTCCGGGAAGGTGGTGAATGGGAAAGAAAAGAATGATGGGAAAATGATAAAAAACATGTGGCCCGGGGAAAACAGACCGGGGGAAGCCTAGCCCCAGTGGGGGGGAAGAGCAGACGTGGTCGATGAAGAGAAGATGGGGTACGGGGATCAAAATGGGTTGGGGGGCCCGTTTTAAAAAACGGGAGGGGGAGGCAAAAAAACCCTCCAACTGAATCCCCGGTGAGTCACAATGAGCCCCCAGGGGGAAATGGTGGGATTAAATCAAAAACAGAAGTGGTGGTGGTAAGGGATAAAAACAAAAAAAGGCAAAGCCCGGGAAGGAAAATCCCAAAAGGGAGAGGGATAAAAAGGAATTTTAAAAACCACTTTTAAATGGATCGGGTTTTGGTGTAATGCAGCGAGGAGGGGAAACAAATAGTTGACATTACGGGTTTTTCTTTTAAAGAGAAAAACATTTTTAAAAAAGGGTCCCATCTGAAAAGGATCCAAGAATACAAAAATTATACCCTAAAAATGGGTTTGGGAAAAACCCCGGAGGTTTTTTGGTTCTTGTAAGAAGCCCAAAGGGGAAAACCGGGGAAAGCAACACCCTGAAGCTCCCCTTCCCCTGAGGCCGGGATTTTCCCCTGAAAATGGGCCCCATGATTGGCTGAAGAAAATATCGGGGAATCGGGTGGTTTGGGCCCAAAGGACTAGGGGGGGTTGGTAACGTGGGGGGTGGCATTGGAAGATTTTCCCAAGTCCCAAAGGGGAACGAGGGCTTAAAAGGGGGTTGGGGAAGATGGAGGAGAGGGAAGAGAAGGGAACCCAGGAAGTGAATCAGTTCCATTGAAGGTTTAGTCTCGGGCCTTTTCTGAAATCAAGGGGGTTTGAATTCAAAGATGTTTTGGGGAAAACCCTATTGGAAAAGGGGGGAGGAGGGGGGAGAAAAAATTGGGGCAGTAATGGACCCGTACCAAAATAGAGGGGGGGGGAAAAATGTAAGGGGCTGGGGATGAAATGTGGGGGGAAGGGTAGAAACCTGGGAGGTGACAGAAAAGGGGGAAACTTGGGGGGGGGCGGGGTAAAGGCATAATCGAGGGGGGGAGGGGGGGAAACTCCAACTTTTAGAGCCAAAGAGAGGGGAAACTAGGTACAGAGACTGGAAAGGTTAAAATGTGGAGGGAAGAAGGGAAAGGGAAAGGGGAAAAGAAGGTTTTAAATTGATTTTTGGGCTTAAGGGAGAGGGCGGTTGGTTGGTTTTCTTCACGAGGGTTTATTTATACTGGGGCTTGTGAGGAAAAGGGCCAAGATGTGAGGGAAAACTATTTGAATCCCGGGCGTGGGGGCCAAGGGCAAAAAGGGTTAGATGCCGGGTGGCTATGGAGGAAACGGGGGAGGTTTCAAAAATGGGACCCAGGGGGGGGGGCGTTTTTAAAAAGGGGAATAAAAACCCGGGGAGTCTCCCCGGGGGCGGAGATGAGAACTGCCATGCGGGGGGGAGACCTTCGCCTCTTTGAGGCAACGGGTTTCAATTCTTTTAAGTAGACCCCGGGCCGGGGGGGAGTAAGAAGGGGGAAACTTCCCTTAAGGCAAAATGGAGGTTGACTGCAAGATGATTAGAATGGTTGCCGGGACCAGACTGGGGATTGGCCCCCGATCTCCCAAAATTTCCATTGGGGGAACCAAAACCAAAAAAAATTTTTACATTTTTGCGGGGGATTTTCACCCTTTTAACTTGTAACCGGGTCCCCCCGGCTAAGGGCGGGGTTCTCGGGGTCAAAAATTAAAAAAGCCACATTCAAGGGGAAATCCCCCGCCCCGGCAGGAAAAGGGCATAAGTGTCTACTTTGAGGTTGGGAGATCCTGGGGTTCCAACTGTTAAAAAAGTCATTGCCCATGACTGGAAATTTGTTGGATATGGTATGGGGCAGAATGGCAATTACTACAAAATTGGGAAAAATGTTTTTTAATAGTGATAGGAGTAGTTCGATTTCAAAGGAGAAAAAATCCAAGGGGCTTTGGGGGGCATTCTGGACAGTGACGATCGTGTAACCCCCTTTTGGAAAAGGGGTTTAAATGGGAAAAATCTCTTAACATGGCGGGGGCGCTTTGGCAATACTTATGGTCAGAAAGGGAAGGGAAGAAGAAATTGGTCTTAAAGAAAAATTTATCCGGGGGTCCAAACTGGCGTGGAGAGGGGTGCCGGCGGGGGCCCGGGGGAACTTTTTAAGAATGGGAAGGGTAACGGCCGGGGCATCATCAGGAGATTGGCGTTGGCTTTAGGGGGGGTGGACCCCGGGTTGGTCCCCGCGGGGAAAAGGGTGGGCATCGAAAAGCCAACCGGGGGGGAAACCGGGTATCAAAAGGCGGGTTTTTGACCAAAAACCCCCGGGGTCAGTGGGCCCCGGGACCTGGCGGGTGAGGGAAAAAAATTAAAAAGGTACAGGGGCACCAGAAAATGTCCAAAATGGGTCCAAACCGGCGGGTCAGGGAAAGGGGGTAAAAGAAGGGGCCCCGGGGGGAGGGTTTTATGGACTAGGGGTGCCATGGTTAGGTTATCCTTTTCTTTTTTTTTTTTAAGAAAAAAAGAAAAAAAAGAAAAAAAAAAAATAAAAAAAAAAAAATAAAAAAGGGGGGCGGGAGGGTTGGTTTTCCCCGGAGGAATGAAAGGGGCCAAACCCCCCCCCGGGGCCCAAGAGGACTCGGAACCCCTTAGAAGGGGGATGCATGGAACCCGTCCCTACCCTACCCTGCCCGTAAACCAGCAATCTGGGATAGCAACCCCACATCTGCCGGCTTCCCGGTGGACAAAGAGAGGGCGGCGGGTATCCCCCCAAAGCATCCTCCTTCAGCCACCACCCCGGGAACCGGTGGTTCCAGAGACCCCCCCGCCCCCGACACCAAACCACCCGGGATCCCGGGGGTCCCGGGGATCCCCAGGCCAAACCAGATTCCCTGGCCCAAAAACCCCCACCCCCCAAAAACCCCAACGGAATGGGATGGGCCCCGGGTCCTTTCCCCTACCCAAGGGAACCAGGGGCCTGTGGGAGAAACACGAAGGCTAAAAAGAGGAAGGGGAAAAGGGGGGGGTGAGGAGGAGGGAAAGGAAAAAGGGGGGGATGGGGGATGGGTAGGGAGGGGAAAAAGGGGGGGGATTTGGGTTGGTCTGAGGAAAAAAGACCGAAAAGGGGGTTAAATTCCCCCAGACCAAAAGCCCTTCCCCCCCCCAAGGGCCCCCTTTGGGGGTTACGAGAGGAGACCCCGTTGGGCATATTTTTGCAAACTTGCTCTCCAGGGGAAACCCAAATGGGCCCAGGTTGGGCCCCCCAAAAACCCCCCTTTTCCGGGGATTGAAAATGAAAAACCTCTTTAAATTGGGGTTTCCCTATCAGTATTTTTTTGATTTCATCCAGACATGGTAGATAACATAACATTTCAAAAAATTTGTATGCCAAGCAAAAAACATAAATAAAAAATTTTCAAAAAGAAATTTTTAAAAGATCATGAGGTTCATAGGATTTTTGGGTTTTTCATGGGTTTTTCAATCACCATCAAAAAGACTTTCAGGTTCATTTTGGGGTCCCAGGGTTTCAGAAATCCATTGGGTTTTAGAGGTTTTTGGGTTTCTTAGGCCAAATATCCCCTTTTAAAGAAAAACCACAAAAGCCCTAAAAAAGGCTTTCCCTTCTAACCCAAATTTAATATCAATTTATTGCTCTTCCTCATGAATCTCAGGAAATATGGGACTTGAAAGTTTTATCCCTTTGCAATTTTCCTTTTTGCTATTTTTTTTATTTTATTTTTTAATACTTAAAAATGTTTTGATACAAGTTCCATTGATGTTTTGATATTATTGTTTGATAATAAATTTTAAAAAAAAATTTTTTGGGTGTTTTATTAACAATTTAAAGTTTCAAATTCAAAATTTTTAATTCCCCCTTTTGGGCAAGGGGGTTTTAAATTTCCTTTTTAATTAGCAATTTTGGAAAAATAACCATCAGAATTAAAATTTTTGGGCCCCATTCATCTTTATTGGGTTACTCTATCCCCTTAAAAGGGGGTTAATGTGAAATTTATTTTATCAGACATTGCCGATAAAGGGTTAAAAATGTCCAAACATAGATCTAGGTTTTTTAACATTTGAAAATAGGTAAAAAAATTTTTTTTTTAAAATTTGAAAGCTTTTAAAAAAAATTTGATCTACTTTTTTTTCTTTCCCTTTTGCCCCATTTACCAAAGGGGGGGGCTTTTTTTTAAAGTCGTATTTGAAAATATGTAAAAAAACCCCTAGATCTACTTTTGGGAAAAACCATGTGAACGTAGATTATGTTTGGACAGTTCAAGGGGGTTGCTTTTTGCACTTCTAGGTTACTTTATGTTCATACGATAATAATTTTTTTACCCATGCAATACTGTATAGTACAGTGGGACTTATAACAAAGTACCCAAATGACTAGGGAAATGAAATTTTTGTTGGGGGAATTTTTTGTACACCTCCCTTAAATTCAGGTATTTTTCGGGAAAAGGTTTTACGCCCGTGGAGGGTGGGTGCCTACTGGGGGCAGGCGAGTTGGGCAAAGTAGAGGGGTGGGGTTCTGGGGCTGTTAGTGGTTTGGGTAAGGGGTCACTGGCTGGGGATGGCGGGGTCATGGGTTTAGGTTTATGCAGAACTGTTTCTTATGGAAACCCCGAAATGTCAGGGGCTGTGCTGTGTTTTTTTCCAGAAACACGTTATTCAGCTGCTGGAGGGGATCATTCTTGGTCCCGCATCCATTTAAACAGCACTTCCAGCTTTTCAGGTCCTCTTAGATAAAAATTTCGAAAGTTTACAACAACGTGGTACAACCCTTTCTTTTGAAAGTTTCCCCTGCACTCTTTCTTCCCCGGGCCCTTCAATTCCCTTTCCCAAAATTTTCTCTGGGCTTCTTCCTTTTCATCTTCCCAACCCGTTCACAAATCTTCCCCAAGTCTTCAAAACCTCACCCTGGCATTTTTTCAACTGAATAATTTTCTCAATTTGCTCAACTGAAATTTTCAAACATTTCCCCCCCCTTAGCCAAAATTTTTTCCCGACTGCATTTTTGCTTTTTTAGCACACATTATTCCATACACTTTTTATGTTGGGGGCATCTGCAATGTTGAATTTTTCCAGAACTCTGGCACTCCAATCTCTGGGGCATATTTCCCTTTTTAATGGTTTTACACCACCTGCATGAAAAACCCCTTAAAAGAACCTTTGGTTTTAATTGGTGATTTGCCCGGGCAAAAACAACCAACATTTGGTTAAAATCCGCAACAGGTCAGGGTGAACACAAAAGGGGAAATTTTCAAGAGCAAAGAACATAAGAGATCTGTATAGGCCCTACTGGCCCGCCCAGGAATCCCAAATTCCCCACCCACTAATGTATGGTTTTCCCAAGGTTTTTTCTTCAAAGACAATCCTCAGGGGTTCTACAACTCTATTACCAAACCAGTGTTTTAATAAGCTTTGAAATTAAATTTTTTCCCAAAAGAAACCCCCTGCCCAGGGCCTTTCTTTTTGGTATTTTTTAAAAAATGTTGAAAGAGGAAAATTTAAAAAGGGTTGGAGAAATTTTAGTCCCTTTTTATAGGAAAAGGGGAAAAAAAGATCAAAAAATTTAGAGGAAAAGCGTGTTCCTAGAGCCGTTACTATAAATGAAATTTACGATTTGCGAATCAATTTTCCCCATAAGAAATAATGTAAATACAATTAATCCGTTCCTGACACCCAGAAGTAATAAAACAAAAAAAATAATTTTCCCTGAAATATACATATAGTACATAAACAATACAATGGGAAATGATGAATGAAACATTAACAGCATAACACTTACCTTTATTGGAGATTCTTCTTAGTGTATGGGAGACTGGAGGAGGAGAGAGATTGGATTGTTTACAGTTTGGAAGGGGAATCCCCTTCCAGCAACACCTCAGGTACCAATTGCTTTTCTGGGGTTGCTTCTCTTCTCTGTTTCTTAATACCACTAGGACCACCTTGAGAGTCACTCTAGTCCTGTCTCGCAAAGTAACTGTGGAGAGAGCTCTGTGTCTGGCGTCTCTTTAACACTTCCCGAAAATGGCCCAAGACTTTGTCACTGTACATATTTCTCACCTTCTTTACCACAGGCTTGGCACTAGGAGATTTCTTTGGAGCCATGGTAGCTTATTTAGTAATTGGAAGCACTAAAATGAGTGGAATATTATGAAATATTTCGTAGGAGCACTTGAGGGGACCTTCACTCACTGGTAAACAATGCCAGACTGGCTGGGTAGGGAGGCCGCCCCAGCTCACACCGTGCGTACGCGTCCCGGACGAACTACTATTCGCGAGTCAACCTATGAAAAGCGAGTCCATGTTTATATGAAAATACCCCTATGATTGGCGAAATTTACGATTGCCGAGAACTACGAAAAGCGAGGGACCACTGTACTGGATCACTACGACAAGGTCCTACATGCACTAGAAGACAAAAAGAATGCAGATGTAATATATACAGACTTTGCAAAAGCCTTCGACAAGTGTGACCATGGTGTAATAGCGCACAAAATGCGTGCTAAAGGAATAACAGGAAAAGTTGGTAGATGGGTCTATAATTTCCTCACAAACCAAACACAAAGAGTAGTAGTCAACAGAGTAAATTCTGAGGCAGCTACGGTGAAAAGCTCTGTTCCACAAGGCACAGTACTCGTTCCCATCTTGTTTCTCATCCTCATATCTGAAATAGACAAGGATGTCCTTTGCAGATGACACCCGAATCTGCATGACAGTGTCTTCCATTGCAGACACAGCAAGGCTCCAGGCAGACATCAACCAAATCTTTCAATGGGCTGCAGAAAACAATATGAAGTTCAACGATGAGAAATTTCAATTACTCCGATATGGTAAACACGAGGAAATTAAAACTTCATCAGATTACAAAACAAATTCCAGCCACAAAATAGAGCGAAAAACCAACGTCAAAGACCTGGGAGTGATCATGTCGGAGGATCTCACTTTCAAGGCCCATAACACTATCAATCGCAGCTGGTAGAAAAATGACAGGATGGATAATGAGAACCTTCAAAACTAGGGATGCCAAGCCCATGATGACACTCTTCAGGTCGCTTGTTCTATCTAGGCTGGAATATTGCTGCACACTAACAGCACCTTTCAAGGCAGGTGAAATTGCTGACCTAGAAAATGTAGAGCATAAGCATAATCATGGGGGAGCACTAAACCCGTAGGATTATACAGCGCATGTGGGTGGGATGGAAGGTATTCAGACTCAATTCAGGGAACCAGAGCACAGATCCAATTCCCTGGATCAAGAGCCATTCACCAGCATCAAGGAACCTCCCTTGAGGGGAGAAAATGTAGAGAACCTTCACGGCACGCATAACAGAGATAAAACACCTCAATTACTGGGAGCGCTTGAAGTTCCTGAGCCTGTACTCCCTGGAACGCAGGCGGGAGAGACGCATGATTATACAGTGGACCCCTGCATAACGATATTATTTCAATCCAGAAGTCTGTTTGGGTGCCGTTATAGACTGAATTTGTTCCCATAAGAAATATTGTGAATTAGATTAGTCCGTTTCAGACCCCCAAAAATACACCTACAAAAGCACTTACAAAAATACACTTACATAACTGGTTGAGTTGGGAGCTGATCGTTATGCGGGGGTCCACTGTATACACCTGGAAAATCCTAGAGGGACTAGTACCGAACTTGCACACGAAAATCACTCACATTGAAAGGAAAAGACTCGGCAGACGATGCAACATCCCCCCAATGAAAAGCAGGGGTGTCACTAGCACGTTAAGAGACAATACAATAAGTGTCAGGGGCCCGAAACTGTTCAACTGCCTCCCAGCATACATAAGGGGGATTACCAATAGACCCCTGGCTGTCTTCAAGCAGGCACTGGACAAACACCTAAAGTCGGTACCTGACCAGCCGGGCTGTGGCTCATACGTTGGACTGCGTGCAGCCAGCAGTAACAGCCTGGTTGATCAGGCTTCGATCCACCAGGCCGCCTGGTCACAGACCAGGCCACGGGGGCGTTGACTCCTGGAACTCTCTCCAGGTAAACTCCAGGTAATACCAGGAAAAGTGTACAGTAGGGCTATTATTGAAAGAATTAGAGGTAAGACAGAATGTAGGATTGCGGATGAGCAAGGAGGTTTTAGAGTGGGTAGGAGATGGGTAGATCAAGTGTTTACATTGAAGCATATATGTGAACAGTATTTAGATAAAGGTAGGGAAGTTTTTATTGCATTTATAGATTTAGAAAAGGCATATGATAGAGTAGATAGGGGACCAATGTGGCAGATGTTGCAAGTATATGGAATACGTGGTAAGTTACTAAATGCTGTAAAGAGTTTTTATGAGGATAGCGAGGCTCAGGTTAGGGTGTGTAGAAGAGAGGGAGAATACTTCCCGGTAAAAGTAGGTCTTAGACAGGGATGTGTAATGTCACCATGGTTGTTTAATACATTTATAGATGGGGTTGTAAAAGAAGTAAATGCTAGGGTGTTTGGGAGAGGGGTGGAATTAAATTATGGAGAATCAAATACAAAATGGGAATTGACACAGTTACTTTTTGCTGATGATACTGTGCTTATGGGAGATTCTAAAGAAAAATTGCGAAGGTTAGTGGACGAGTTTGGGAGTGTGTGTAAAGGTAGAAAGTTGAAAGTGAACATAGAAAAGAGTAAGGTGATGAGGGTATCAAATGATTTAGATAAAGAAAAATTGGATATCAAATTAGGGAGGAGGAATATGGAAGAAGTGAATGTTTGCAGATGTTTGTGAGTTGACGTGTCAGCGGATGGATTTATGAAGGATGAGGTTAATCATAGAATTGATGAAGGAAAAAAGGAGAGTGGTGCGTTGAGGTACACGTGGAGACAAAAAACGTTATCTATGGAGGTAAAGAAGGGAATGTATGAAAGTATAGTAGTACCAACACTCTTATATGGGTGTGAAGCTTGGAGGCGGTTGGAGGCAGTGAAGATGTCCTGTCTAAGGGCAATGTGTGGTGTAAATATTATGCAGAAAATTCGGAGTGTGGAAATTAGGAAGTGTGGAGTTAATAAAAGTATTAGTCAGAGGGCTGAAGAGGGGTTGTTGAGGTGGTCTGGTAATTTAGAGAGAATGGATCAAAGTAGAATGACATAGAGAGAGTATAAATCTGTAGGGGAAGGAAGGCGGGGTAGGGGTCATCCTCGAAAAGGTTGGAGGGAGGGGGGTAAAGGAGGTTTTGTGGGCGAGGGGCTTAGACTTCCAGCAAGCGTGCACGAGCGTGTTAGATAGGAATGAATGGAGAGGAATAGTACGTATCTGGAACCTGACGAGCTGTTGGAGTGTGAGCAGGGTAATATTTAGTGAAGGGATTCAGGGAAACCAGTTATTTTCATATAGCCGGGCTGGAGTCCTGGAGATGGTAGTTTGAAGGGATATGTTGTGTATCTTTATACGTATATGCTTCTAAATTGTTGTATTCTGAGCACCTCTGCAAAAACAGTGATTATGTATGAGTGAGGTGAAAGCATTTTCTTTTTGGGGATTTTCTTTCTTTTTGGGTCACCCTGCCTCGGTGGGAGACAGCCGACTTGTTGAAAAAAAAAAAAATTATATTTTCTTCATTCGAGTCTCCCATTTATACACCTCAATCATATTCTCCCTAATTCTGCTAAGTCTTTCCAGAGTGACGATCCAGTGCCCTCAGCCTATCCTCATACAAAAGATTTCTGACACGTGGAATCAACTTTCTCCTTATATAAATTATTTAAAAAACCGATAAGTACTTATTTTCAAGACTGATGTCCTGAACACATCAACTCCAGACTAAGGGACTGATTACCTCAAGTTACTCATCTCTGTATTGGACTGAAGCCAATAGCTAGCTAAACATTTATAGAATAAAGATACCCAAATGTTGCACGTGTCATTTATGTTATTCTTCCATCCATACTAAGAATCTTTTGTCTCTCTTGATTACAGAGGATGATTCTCTCATATTTTCTCCTACAATAGCTAATGAAGCGTGTTGGGTATTAAGGTAATAAAAAGTATAGTGAACGTTGGTGTATTGTCTTTGACGAAGACAACTGGTGTTTGTGGGCCAACATTACATCCAGCACAATCAGGAATTTAGTAACTAATATATGAGTGATGATAAATAAGACACTTGTGCAACATTTGAGTATCTTTATTCTGAAAACATTTTGCTTGCCAGTGGCAGGCAAAACGTTGGAAGATGAGGAGTTTGAGGTAATCAGCCTCTCAGTCTGAAGTCTCTTCAGTACATCAATCTTGATACGAGTGACTAGGGCTGGGTTTGATTAGTACCTGATGTAATGAAGCAAATTCTTGGGTAGCCCTGGGAAAAGGTTAGACAAATAGGTGGGTGGGAATGTTTGGTTCTGAGAAAGACATGGCCAGTATGGGCCAGCAGGCTAACTAGCCCTAGTGCTGGCATCTATAACCTCCCACACGAGAGTGCAACAGACTCCAAAAGACTTAGATACTTGGGGAAACACATCAGGGAAAACAAGTACACATAATGAGGAATAAGACATTATCAAGGGTAAGGAGGAGCTTGAATGCAAGGTTCTTGCAGTGCAGACCAAATATGACTTCAGGAATAAAATGATGATTGAACCAGTCCTCAAATAATTCCTCTGTCATCCATGCTGACTGGTCTGACCACCAGTTAACAGGCAAAGTGATTTTGTTTTTCTGTTTTAAGGCACGGGGATTCAATGAGCGATAAACAGGTATGGGTCTGCACTTAGTCACCTGTTACATTTGTGCAAAGCAGCAAATAAAAAGAGGTTCAGGGCACATGAAGGAAACTGGCCCACTTCAGCCATGGTGAAGGCTGGCCAAGTCAGAACACAAGATAGAAATAGGTAGAGCCTATGTGAAAGGTAGCAACCTTCAGCACAAAAGGTGGAAACAGATACAAAATGAATCATGAAGAAGGAAATGTAGACAAAATGAAGTGTGGTCTTCTCACTCACTCACTCTTGCACAGCAATATCATGTACCATTATACTGTATTTTACTAATATAATTGGAGATACTTGCCTATGCATAACATGTACTCCAAGAGCATGAAACTTTTTTTAACATTATCATATTTAAACAAGATTCAAACATTTCTTTAAATCATTTCTGTCATTCATCTCAAACAAAAATTCCTCCACATTTTCCTATGAAGCATTGACATGCCTCATTCTGACTTTAATTTGGTGAGTATCAGACTATTATTAAGCAGAGTAGAATTTATTACATAAAGCACAATGTTCATCATACATGTTGGGACTAAATATATTTTGCCGAACCGTGATCTTTAAAGATGCGCCTAAATTATATTTTCTTTCAACTGACTCATAGTGTAAATAAAGTATTTTCTGTTGTGCAAAGAGGAAACATTTTGTTGGAAAAAAAAAAAAAGCTAAAGGCATGTCTCATGATGCTGCAGAAATCTTGGAAGAAAGCAATGGACACTGATATAAGAGGTAAACTCACTGATGGAGGAATATGAGTTGATGATGTTACATCTGAGGATAAAGATAAAAACAGTGATGACCAAGGTGAAAAACATTAATCCTTTCAGTGGCCATCATTTAGAACTATGTCACTGAGGCGAGGGTCCCTCACACAGTTTTACATCATTAACTCATCTCACTCACATAAGCTGTGAGCGGTAAATTTTGGCCCAGATATGAGAGAATGGGTCTGCACAATGAGTGTTCAGTGTAAAAAAGAAATAAAAAGGCATGCCCAATAGGATAGGATGGGAAAAGCAAAACTCTGACCATGAGTTTGGTGTAAAATAGCAACTCTTAGGTGTTTTCTAGGATGATTTCCAGTTTTATTGCCTTCCTTGGTATCATTTGATGAAACAGAAGACATACTACTGAAACAGTGATGATTTTGACTGGTTTCAGGAGCAGAAGTAACCTGAAATTGGGCTTAAAAGTAGCAGAAATATTCAATTTTTGCCAATTTTCCTGAGACTGGGTGAGGCGCCCCATACACCCCTGGTCTATTAAATGGATTTTTAATAGGTCTGATTAATTACTGGGTTGCTCTAAACAATGACCAATCATTCCTGGTTATATTTCATTTTCTGGGAAACTGAGTAAATTTTCTATTTTTGTGTGATAATTCAAAACGGAAGGCAAATGGAGATGTGATTAATGAGGAGAAAAAATGTGTTAGTGCCAGGAATGTCTACATTGTTCATTTTACACTATTTTTAAACTGTGTAAAACTGGCCAAATTACCGCCTTCTGTACACTTTATAGGGTAGTTGTAATAGTTGAATGGGCGGTTTTTTCTGCCCAATCAATAGAATGGAAGGCATACCAGTGAAATAGCTAAGAATTTGGTCAAAGGGACTATTGAATCAGACTTAAAATAGAAATCAAAGTCAGCGAAATCACTGGTGTAAATTGTACCCAGACCACTTCACACCTGTGTAATTCCGTAGTTTTCCATCAAATTTCGTACTTTTGGCATCATTACCTTCAGAAAAGGATTCTCTACCATTTCAGAAAAAATGGTAGAGAATTAGTACTGCTCCCAGTGGACGCTGAGAGCAATATTAATTTCAGGGGTCTGGACAGTGGAAGGGTTAAAAGCTGTGTCCATAGTTGAATGTTTAAGTTTGTATGGGCACTTTAATTATTGATTTTGAGTGAAAAAATGTCATACCAGTATAACAAAATTACCAGTATGCCAATTTATAGGATACAAGATATCCTGATCAAACAGAAGCAAAAATGTACTAAAGAAAGTAGCTCAAAAGTGTTGGCTAGGTTTTCCCATTATAGAAGAACTCAGTTTCTCTCCACTCTAGTGGGTTTCCTTCTTTTGGCAATAATATCAGTGCCACATATTTTTTCTATTTCTATTTTCATGTTTGTGATCTAACCAGTGGCATCCACACAAGATATTTCAGCAGAGACCTGTTATGTAAGCTTAACCTCAAACTAGATGTAATTTTCCTAACTTACCCCAACGTAACATTTGAAAGCAGAGTTAAGGATAAGGGGGTAAGTAAATAAAAAATATAATATATATATTTAATCTACATCCTGTACATTCTCTAAATATTTCCCTGAAAACTGGCTCCCTGTTTTGGTCCTAAGGGTGCAAGATTGAGGGTATATACCCATACCATCACTTATTCTCACACATACATCCTCAGTGCTTGTGGCCCACTTGTCTTGGTACAATATACTTGTACCTTCTTCTCAACCCACACCAGTTTTACTACTCATTTCAATGCTCTGTAATTTTTTCATTGTCCCCACCTCACCATCGTGTACTACAGCATTTTTCCCCTTGTATACCTAAATTATTCTCTCAATATACTAAATTATTTTGATCTTACTAAAAGCCAAACACTATTATAAAGTCAAAAAAGTTAAAATGTCTTACATGTTTCTTCTTCTTCTTTGAAGGAGATTCATCACCACTGTCTTCTTTTTGACCAGACAGAGCATCTCCTTCCCGTGGTGACCATGGTTCATTCTTAGCCATTGACAAGTCAATGCCTGATGTTTGAGTCATATCATCATCATCTTGAGGTTCAACTTCATGTTGTGAGGTATGCAGTACAGGTTGTGTATGAGAAATAGGTGGTCCATCTCCTGGCAGGTGTTGTGTGTCTCTGGTTCCTCTACTGTCACATGCACTGCTTGTCAACTTCATTTGTGTGCTCTCTGTATCTGTGATTCTGGTATCTACTTGGTTTCCACAGTAAAACTGGTCCTCAGGTGATTTGGTACTACCTCTTGGGTTATCCGTGCAAGGCACATTTAGTGGAGATGTTTTAGAGTTAGTATTTGGAGAGGCAGCAGTACCCATAAATTTTTTTATAGATATATTGGATCGTATTCTTGATAAACCTTTCACCTCTAACATATCTGCTACTTCCAATACTCTCTCCATGAGGCTATGATCCACCTGCAAAACAAAAATTTAAATACATATAGTATATACTATTATATACACTGCACATTTATACATATGCAGTAAACAATATACCGTCATGTACATTAGTAGTATACATTAGTAATGAACATTTTAACCCTTTGACTGTTTCTGACGCATATACACCTACCATCCGACTTACGACTGAGTTCAGTTCCGAGAAACCGGTCATAAGTCGAAATGGTCGTAAGTCGAACTTTACTACTGAATATCAACATAACATTTTTGTAATGACTTTATTTTATTGTTTTATTTTGGTATTTCATGTTTTACTTTACTTTTTATCCTGTTAGTACTGTATTTTATACTGTAAGGCTTAGGATAAACACTGTGTACAACACAAATAGTTGTTTATTTCCCAGAAATTTGGCATAAAAAACACGGTCCTTAGTCGAGTGATCATAAGTCGAGCAGGTTGTAAGTCGGATGGCAGGTGTATATGTCTTACGAGCCAGTGTTTTTGGCATATTTATACTCCAAAATCCTAGTGGCTTCAAATCAAGTGAGAGAAAGCTGGTAAGCCCACATGTGAAAGAATGGGTTTGTGTGGTCAGGATGCACAGTATAAAAAAAATCCTGCAGCATGCAGTGCATAACTAGAAAAAAACTTCAACCGTGTTTTTGGATTAAAATGCTGACTTTGAGGTGTATTTTCGTATAGTATTTATGGTTGTATTCTCGTTTTCTTGGTCTCATATATATAGAATGGAAGACATGTTACAGAAAGAGAGAAGATTTAGATTGGTTTCATGATGAAAAGGACCTTGAAATTGAGCTCAAAGTAGCGGAAATGTTTGATTTTTGCCGATGTTCAAGAGTAAACAAATGACATCACTGTCCAATAAGTGCCCAACTAGCCATTCTAATACGCAGTCACAAACAGGTTGACATTATTTATACAATTATTACAGTAATGCAGTAATCTGCATAACAGTAAATCTGTTTTTTGTGTGATAAAAATTCAAAACAGAAAGCAAGAGTAATATAAGTGGGGCCTGGAGACGTGACTGATGAAGAGAAAATGTTACTTTAGTGCCAGGAATGTCTGCATTGTTCATTCTGGACCCTTTTTTGAAATTGGCATCTTTTTTAATTTGTGTGAAATTGGCCAAGTTGCCAATTTCTGACCACTTTATTGGGTAGTTGAAATCAGTAAATGGGCAGTTTCTTGTACTCAATCAATAGAACAAATGGAGTTCTAAAGAAACAGCTACAAGTTTGGTGGACTGGAACAATGGAATTGGCCGAAAATAGGGATCAAAGTAGGTAAAATTGCTGATGCGTAAATATCGCCGAGATTGCTAACTTCTCAAGAGCGTAACTCCGTAAGTTTTCCATCAAATTTCATACTTTTTTAATCATTACCACCAGGAAAAGATTGTCTATCATTTCATAAGTTTTTTTTTTTTAAATTCTTTAACACAGAGCAAGTTTGTGAGCAGGGGTCTCGACAGTCAAAGGGTTAAATGCTATTTTCAAATCCTTTCAGTTTATATCAGTGATTCCCAAAGTGGGTGGTACTGTCCCCCCGGGAGCACTGGAAAGGCCGGGGGGACGCACAGCAGTGTGGTATCAGAACCAAGGGAGCATTTGCTTTATAAAATCTATATGCAAAAAGCTAAGTCAAGAACACTTAAGTAACATTAAGTGTTTTATATAGAATAAAATTAACAGAGTTATACACAATAGTTTCATTTTATTTTGTTGGCCGAAGTTGGAGTTAAAAGTCTGAAAGTTGTTGAACAGTTAAATTCTTCCACTTTTCTGTCCGGGTTACAGTTATTCAAACGTAACATTGATGACCTTCAAGTGTACGTATTGTGTACACCTGAATGAGCTGCTAAGAGACATATCTAGCAGATTTCAGGATCTTGTTTTACTTAAAATAGTACTAGACTGGGTGATCAGTCTAATCCTAGATACCAGCAATGAGGAAATAGGAATAAATAACAAAACAAGGCACAATACCATGACTGAAAGAATACACAAATAACCTGCACAGAGAAGAGAGGAGCTTACAACTTTGTAAATGGTCCAAGTCGGACTGAAACGCTGTTGTAAGCTCCTCTCTTCTATGTGCGGGTTATTTGTGTATAGGAAATAGGAATGGAGGATGAAGAACTGATTTCACTCCAAAATGACACTGAGCTGAGGTCAAAGTTCAAAAAATCATATAAAAATTGTTGGTTACACAAAAACATTTCTGACTGCTACCGTGCACTGTGGAACGAAGTCAAGATGTACTTTATTGCCTTCCCAACATCATATTTAGTAGAGAGAGGCTTCAGTGCAGTTGTCAAGCTTCTTTCCAAGCAAAGAAATAAACTAAAAATTAATGGACACAGGGATCTAAGACTTCTTCTTAGAACCCTCAAGCATATCCATCTCATTAAAATTGTATAGACAATGTAGTTAGAGATGAGATGTAACTCTACCCTTTCATATTGTTAAATGAATTGGTTTACTATGTTAATATTTATTTGTGAAATCAATATACTTGTTTACAGTGTTAGATTAGTTGTTTTGAATTTGCAGTAAACTTAATACCAAGAGAGAGGCATGTGGGGGTGCTAGGGATGTGGCCTGGGAGCCTAGGGGGTGGCAGCCTGAAAAAGTTTGGGAACCACTGGTTTAAATCAACAATAGCCATTGTGCAATATCATCCATTCACTATTTTTCATTGGTAAAGCTGATCCTTCAAAATGATTAATATATTTTTTTTTTTCAAAATGCTATTCTAGGAATGAGAAAATAAAATGACAATGTTGCTATTGCAATATACATTGGTCCTCGAGTTGATTGTCTTGAATTATAATAATTTTGAGTTACAATTTACCCCAAGGAATTTAGTTTTGAGATGCAATAAAAAATTTGAGACAGGACATGCGTACGATGGTTGGCAAGCATGGGTGGGCCTCAGCCCAGAGACAAGACACAATGATGAAAAGTTCTTAAATAGACTGATGGTAGAGGATGTATTAGAGGAGACTGGGATGGAGGGGGAGGGGGTTGGAGTAAGTGGTGGTGGGAGTAAGAGAGGATGGAAGAAAGGAAGGCAAGGAGGGAGGGAGAGTGTATATGCCAGACACTGGCAGTGGGAGGCTGCAACAACAAGCGTAAATATTGTGACAAATGTAAATATGTATTGCAATAACAAGAGTAAATACTAAGCCAACAATTTTTTACCAATCTCTGCCTGCCTGCTTGCCCAACCCTGTCCTGTCCTGCTTGCTCTGGCCTAGCCTGGCCTACCCTGCACTGACTGCCTGCTTGCCTGCCTTAAATGGAGTAATGGTAGTGGAAGATATGGGGAGTGGTGGGAATGAGGGAAGAGTAGAAGGGAGTAAGATTGGTCGTGTATCAGATGTAGGTAGTGTAAACATTAAATCTACAATTCTTGACCAATCTCTGCCTGCCTGCTTGACTAAACCTGTTCTGTCCTGCCTGCTCTGCCCTGGCCTAGCTTGGCCTGTCCTGCCCAGCCTGCTCTAGCCTGTCCTGCCCAGCCTGCTCTAGCCTGTCCTGCCCAGCCTGCTCCAGCCTGTCCTGCAAAGCCTGCTCTGGCCTGTCCTGCCTGGCCTGCCCAGCCTGCTCCAACCTGTCCTGCCCAGCCTGCTCTGGCCTGTCCTGCCTGACCTGTCTTGTCCTGTCATACCCTGCCTGCTGTGGTTGGCTGCCTGCCTTGCCCTGGTCTGGTCTGCCCTACCTTGCCAGCTCTGACCTTCCTTTCCTTCCCTAGCATTCCCTGTCCCCTTTGCCCTGTCCTGTCACTTTGCCTGGACATAAGCCTATGAAACATAGGCTTACTCTGCTGCTGGGTGTCAATTACTCTGGATTTCAAGCCGAACCCAATGCTTGTTTAGTATTCAGAAAACTCTAGTGCTTAAACAGAAAAAAGTACACAAGGGCAAAGTGGGTACTCTGGCACCTTTGAACGAATTTACAATAATACCATGTATTTTAGGGCTTGAGTTATAATAGCTTTTAGGCACAATGTCTTCTGGAACAGATTAATATCATAGCTCATTTGACCAGCGTCTTACTAAAATCTCTTACATTTAGATACTCTATGGGTAAAATCACTTTTTACAAAATAATTAATAAAAAAGTCATGGATGATCAACAAATTTCTTAAGAACTTAAACTTTGAAGGTCACTGTAAGCAGCGCATTAGCGTGTTCCTTCAAAATTTTGAAAGAATGACAGCTCTTAACAAAGAACTTGATTATTTTAGCAGAGACTCTATGGAAGAGAATTATTATTATTACAATTATGTACTGGAAAAGTGCTAAACCCATCAAGGCCATATAGTGCCAGGAGAATAAAAGGTAATTAGACTCAAGCTGAGGAAATGGAGGGAAGCTCCAATTCTTGCAATCAAAACCCCTTCCCCTTCCTCCATAGAAGAGATTTTTCATTACCATTCCTCGCTACAGTTACCATATCTTATGGAGAACAAGACGCTCCAGTGTCGAGGATGCCCTCCCCCCATCCCCCAATTCCTGCTGGCTAAAAAAAAAAACTGCTTTAACCTCCAAGATTCTGGGTAAATTTTCGAGGCTTAAATTTGGAAAAAAAATTGTCTTCGATGCTGTAAAATACAGTACTTATACCCCCATTTAACAGACTACCACAATGGGAGAGAACTGTCAAAGTGTCCATTAAATCAGAATGTTAAAATATAGTACAAGCGTACTCAAGTATTCTACTGTATAGCTATTATAGTACTATTCACACAATTTAGTTATAATGCAATAAACACTGACAATGAAGGAGTTAAAAATATGATTTCCCAAGTGAATTTTTCACATTTTCTTTTTCTTTCTTTTTTTTGGGTCACCCTGCCTCGGTGGGAGACGACCGACTTGTTGAAAAAAAAAAAAAAGTATGTTATATCAAGGTTTTATTATACCTTATTTTATAAGCATATTCTTTGAAGCAACTACACCTTGCTAAGAGTACAGAATATAGAATGTCAAGTATTACTGACAAGTATGGTAGAAAAAGACTTTGTGCACAGCAAACCTTGACCACAGATGTTTCAGTCTGGGTAGAACTTGATTAAGCTCTATCAAGAGCAATAAAACCATTCTAAAAAGCACCTCAAAATCACCATATGAAAAACACAAAGTCAGATGTTTCCTTTTCCCATTATGCACTGCATGGGGCAGGATTATTTTTTATATGCACTCACCACACAGACCCTCTCTCTCATGTCTAGATCAAAATTTACCACTCACAGCATATCTGAGAAACCTGTGCTTAAAAGTTGGATCTACGTCAGTGATGTTGGTGTCAATAATGTAGATGTATGTAAGAGAAAGTGAAAGAGCTAAGTAAATTAACAACCTTTTATGACAATAAATGCTTACCTGGGTGTTCCCTTGGTACATGTAGTCTAACAGACAGCTCATTTCACGGAAACTGGCTCCTCGTAGAACTATCATTGGATATTGATCTGAAGTCACTTCTGACAGCACTCTTTGAAAATATGCAGAGGTGGAAGCTAAGATAGCTTGATGGGCTTTCATAACAAAACCATCTTCAGTAACCAGTGTGACATCACAAAAATGTTCCTCCAACCTCTGTAGTGTAAGGATCTGTTGTAAAGATTCAGTTATTAGCATGAATGATAAGACAAAATAAACTTCCATACACTAAGTTTGTAAAAGTACTTTTAATGCAGTAAGTTTAACTAATAGAAATAGCTTATAAACAAGATTATGCATTTTTAAGACACCAGCCATCTCCCACTGAGGTAGGGTGACCCAAAATAAGAAAACCTTTTCACTGTCATTCATTCAATAACTGTCTTACCAGAAGTGTGTTGACATCGCAGCTCAGGTGACATTCTGAACTGCATCATTCCTACCCCTCCTTCAGAGTGTAGGCACCACACTTCCCACTCCAGGACTTAAGTCCTGCTAAATCTCTTGATAAATGTTACTTTGCTTACAAGCCAACACCACTTCAAATCATAAAAACCACTTGCCTCTACTCACTCCCATCTAACACAGCCATGATGGATGTCCAAGAATCCCTTACCCCTTCCCTTCAAGCCTTCCTGGGACAACCCCTAACTCTCCATTCCTGATTTACAGATCTTCTTGGTGATCCCATTTTGCTCATCCTCTTTAAATGTATAAACCATCTCAACAACCCCTCCTCCACCCTCTGAGTAATACCTTTAGTAACACTTTTTAAATACCAAGTTCTAAATTCTCTGAAAAATGTTCACACCCCACACTGCCCTCAAAATATCGCTACCTTCAGACTCTACCCACATTTAAAATACATGCTTCACAGCATGATCCACCTTTTTTTCTCTCCTCATCAATTCTATAGTTCGCCTCATCTCTCAGACCAATCTGTCAACAGTCCACTCCCAAATACCTTAACACATCTGCTTTCTTCATATGCCCTCCAATCTGATATCCAATATTTTATTGCCTAGATTATATATTATACTCATTACCTTGTTTTTTCCATGCTCACTTTTAATTTCCTGTTTTAACATATCCTCCCAAATTCTTATACAGTACCAACTTTTGGAACTTCTCAGAATATCCCAGGAGAACAGCGTCATCAGCAAAAAGTAGCTGTGCTAACTCCTACATTGTATAAGATTCTTTAGCTTCTTTGGATGTTTATCCATACTGTTCCATAAAGGAGACTGAGGTGTATAAGCTTACCAACATTAACTGGCCACTATATATAATAACTATGGACATGGTATGGAAAAATGTGAGACCCTTACTTGAGGAAATATTTTTGAAAATAAGCTCGACTCTTATTTACAGTTTTACACTGTTTTAAAGCACAATATATTATCTTATGCTAAATAGGATTAAAATTTCTTAAATTTAATGGGAAAGGAATGCATAGCCATCTAAATCCTAATAACACTTAACCTTAGACACATGTTGCATGTGGTCATTCCAACGGAAACGAAGCTGTTGCTCAGTGCTAACTGCAGCCATGTCTACCTGAAATATATGCATTATAATCAATTATGGAGCAAATACACCAGGGTATTCATTAATTATACTACAAAACTCATTACATAATACTTAACAACAGTTAACTAATCCCTAGGTACATACTTACTGCTAGATGAACAATGACAGGAGACAAAAGGAGACAGAAGTCTCTTAGGTGACAAAAGGCGAGACAAAAGGAGACCTTCGTTTTACCTTGCCTAGAAATCAAACCCAGGTCCTATTTGCAAGCCAAATCCTCTATTATTGAGCCATACATCACCATAAAGAACCAATCTTAACCTTTAACCCCTTGACTGTTGCAACCCCCAATTCTGAGGTGTCTCCTGGTGTCGCAAAATTTAAAGAAAAAAAAAAATAATAATAATAATAATAATAATAATAATAATTTTTCTTATGAAATGATAGAGAATCTTTTCCCGATTGTAATGACACCAAAACAACGAAATTTGATGGAAAACTGACGGAATTACGCTCTCGCGAAGTTAGCGACCTCGGTGATATTTAAAAATTGGCGGTTTTGCCCACCTTGAGCCCTATTTTCAGCTAATTCTGTTGTTCCAGTCGCCCAAACTCATAGCTATTTCTTTAGAACTCCATTTTTTCTATCGATTGAGTACAAGAAACTGCCCATTTGCCGATTTCAACTACCCAATAATGTGGTCAGAAATTTGCAATTTTGCCAATTTCACGAAAATTAAAAAATATGCCAATTTCAAAATAAGGTCTAGAATGAACAATGCAGACATTCCTGGCTCTAAAATAACATTTTCTTTGTTCATCAGTCATGTCTCCAGGCCCCTCTGATATTACTCTTGCTTTCTATTTTGAATTTTTATTCAAACAAAAAATAGAAGACTTACTATTATGCAGACTACTGCAATACTGTAATAATTGTATAAATAACATCAACCCATTCATGACTGCATATTAGAATGGCTAGTTGGACATTTATTGGACAATGACATTTGTTTACTTTTGAACATTGGCAAAAATCAAACTTTCCCCTACTTTGAGCTCTATTTCCAGGTTCTTTTTATAGTAAAATCAATCAAAATCACCTCTATTTCTATAATATGTTTTGAACTCTATCAAATGAGACCAAGAAAACGAGAATACAACCATAAATACTATACGAAAATAGACCACAAAGTCGGCATTTTAATTAAAAAAAAAACGGTCGGAGTTTTTTTTCCTCATTATGCACTGTGCGCTCCAGGATTTTTTTTATATGGTGCACACTGACCACACAGACCCATTCTCTCACATGTGGGCCTACCAGCTTTCTCCTGCTTGATTTGAAGCCGCTAGAATTTATGAGTATATATACGTCAAACACGGTACCTCGTAAGACGTATATATACGGCCGCGACAGTAAAAGGGCTAAACTGTCCCTAAATTGAAAGCCCCCCTTCTGTGTCTACAAATCTGAAGAAATAAAAAAATAATTATTTTATCTTCTAAAATGGTTAAAGAGGGAATTTTAATAATGATGACACCAAAAACTTCAAAATGTTTGGACTGGGGTGTGTGTGTTGGGGGGGAGGGGAAGCAGCTCATTCCTGGGTAGAATAAAATTATTTTAAAAAATATTAATTTTTTTTTTCTTTCAAAAACTAAGAGCATAATTCAAGGAATATTCTGGTGCTTAAAATTTGTTTCTATGATTTTTCTGAGCCAAGTCATCAGAAACTATTTTTGCCGGAATACAATTTTGTGACAAAATCTTAGTGCAGTATTATTATTTTTTTAACATTGTTTTGGTGTTTTGTGGATAATTCTTCCATTATTTCTCAATTTTTTGGTTTTAATGAATAAAAATCATTATTAACTGTCTGAAGCAAAAATGGGTGGCCTGAAGAAAAATTATAGCCATTTGAAGATGCAAAATAGATTACCAGGGATTTATTTCTTCATCTGCAACTATCCTGGAAGTATGTTATTTGGATATTTGCTTGTGTAGCTTCAATATTTATTGAAGAATCATAAAAATTCTTTGATGTTATATAAAAAGTAATTGTTCTTTAACCCTTAAACGGTCCAAACGTATATATACGTTCACGCGCGTAGCGCCCCAAACGTATATATACGTTTTCTTTGTCATTCACTCAACATTGCCACAATAAGCCTGAGTCACCTAGACATGAGAGAATGGGTGTGTGCACTCACTGTGTTCCATATTAAAATAATTGGGGATGCCTGGGTACCATATGCTCTTTTTTCCTTTTAAAAGAAAAGATTTCTTTTTTCCTCAAAAAATTTGGGGTGCTACGCGAGTGAACGTACATATACGTTTGGACCGTTTAAGGGTTAATTCCAGATTGAGACTCGTCAAAATTCCTCTCAAAATATTTTTTTTTACTGGCCTTTATTAAAAAAAAAGAAAAATGATGAATTTTCATAATTTAGACATTACACAAAACTCAACTAACCTATTCATAATCGTGTGCACTCAACTGTAACACCTTACTGTGTATGCATGAGGGTTGCAACATAAAAAGAATATTTATTTAAATTTTTATATTTTCAGGACTATCATGAAACTAGGACACTTTCAAATTGCCACATGGACACTTTCAGTAAAAATAATTAAATAGAACAATAAAGAATATAGCTTGAATGAGCCCCAGTAACTGTCCCAGTAACCAAAGCTGGCCCAATAAAAATTCGTAAAACAAACCAGGAAGGTAAGAGGAATCCCTACCCATCCCCGAGAAAATTGCCCAAAATTGAGTTTCCCCCATTTTAACATCTATTTCAGGCCATTTCCAGTCCTAAACTTACCATAAAACTTCTCAACTTCACTAATATGTCTTTCATTCTATCTACTGAAACCAAAAATAGCAAAATGGCCTCAAATGGAAATAAGATAGTCACCAGCCCTTATGGAAAGTCAAGACAGTCATCGATGACACACTGACTTGGGTTATGCTGCATGACTAACCCTCCAGGTTAAAAATCCAACCAAATCTTATCTTATGGTCCTCAGACAACATAATTGATTGAAACTAAATATATCAGCCAGTGCTGGCTAGTTTTTTCAAAGGATTCTAAATGATGTAAAGAGGAACTTGGCAAATCATTAGCCACTCTCTTCAACAGATCACTACAAACATGTATTGTACAGGATGTGGAAAATGGTAAATGCGATACCCATCTGCAAGATGAGACAGGTCATTAGCTTCCAATTATGCTAATCAGCCTAACTTCAATTGTGGGGGAAAGATGATGGGATCATTAATTGCAAATGTAATTCAAAGCCACTATGAAAGACATAATTTGATCAACGAATCTCAACATGGTTTTACAAGGCAGCAGTCTTTTTACTAACCTTTTTTCCAATAAGCTATTTGAGACAATAGGCCAAAATAAAGAATACAAGTATACAACATTGTTTATATGCCTTTAGTTAGGCCTCTGAGGAAGTCTCACACAGGAAACTGATGAGGAAGCAGCTGCACATGGTATAGGTCAAATTATCTCCTGGGTTGAGTCACTGCCAGATAGGCAACTGTGTGTATAAATGGGAAGAAATCAGAATGGAAACCTATTGCCAATGGTGTGCCATAGAGGTCAGCAATGGGACCCATTTTTGTTCACAATTATGTAAACAATAAAGCTGAAAGAATAAACAATCACTCAAGTAAGTCTGCCAATGATGCTAGAATAAGGCATCAGCTAACTTGATGACATATGTAAGGTTCTAACCCTAAGAAAATAACTAGTTTACCTGGAGAGAGTTCCGGGGCTCAATGCCCCCGTGGCCTGGTCTGTGACCAGGCCTCCTGGTGGATCAGAGCCTGATCAACCAGGCTGTTACTGCTGGCTGCACGCAAACCAACGTACGAGCCACAGCCCGGCTGGTCAGGAACCGACTTTAGGTGCTTGTCCAGTGCCAGCTTGAAGACTGCCAGGGGTCTGTTGGTAATCCCCCTTATGTATGCTGGGAGGCAGTTGAACAGTCTCGGGCCCCTGACATTTATTGTATGGTCTCTTAACGTGCTAGTGACACCCCTGCTTTTCACTGGGGGGATGTTGCATCGTCTGCCAAGTCTTTTGCTTTCGTAGTGAGTGATTTTTGTGTGCAAGTTCGGTATTAGTCTCTCTAGGATTTTCCAGGTGTATATAATCATGTATCTCTCCCGCCTGCATTCCAGGGAATACAGGTTTAGGAACCTCAAGCGCTCCCAGTAATTGAGGTGTTTTATCTCGGTTATGTGCGCCGTGAAGGTTCTCTGTACATTTTCTAGGTCAGCAATTTCACCTGCCTTGAAAGGTGCTGTTAATGTGCAGCAATATTCCAGCCTAGATATAACAGGTGACATGAAGAGTGTCATCATGGGCTTGGCCTCCCTAGTTTTGAAGGTTCTCATTATCCATCCTGTCATTTTTCTAGCAGATGCGATTGATACAATGTTATGGTCCTTGAAGGTGAGATCCTCCGACATGATCACTCCCAGGTCTTTGACGTTGGTGTTTCGCTCTATTTTGTGGCTGGAATTTGTTTTGTACTCTGATGAAGATTTAATTTCCTCATGTTTACCATATCTGAGTAACTGAAATTTCTCATCGTTGAACTTCATATTGTTTTCTGAAGCCCACTGAAAGATTTGGTTGATGTCCGCCTAGAGCCTTGCAGTGTCTGCAATGGAAGACACTGTCATGCAGATTCGGGTGTCATCTGCAAAGGAAGACACGGTGCTGTGGCTGACATCCTTGTCTATGTCAGATATGAGGATGAGGAACAAGATGGGAGCGAGTACTGTGCCTTGTGGAACAGCTTTTCACCGTAGCTGCCTCGGACTTTACTCTGTTGACTACTACTCTCTGTGTTCTGTTAGTGAGGAAATTATAGATCCATCGACCGACTTTTCCTGTTATTCCTTTAGCACACATTTTGTGCGCTATTACGCCATGGTCACACTTGTCGAAGGCTTTTGCAAAGTCTGTATATATTACATCTGCATTCTTTTTGTCTTCTAGTGCATCTAGGACCTTGTCATAGTGATCCAATAGTTGAGACATACAGGAGCGACCTGTTCTAAACCCATGTTGCCCTGGGTTGTGTAACTGATGGGTTTCTAGATGAGTGGTGATCTTGCTTCTTAGGACCCTTTCAAAGATTTTTATGATATGGGATGTTAGTGCTATCGGTCTGTAGTTCTTTGCTGTTACTTTACTGCCCCCTTTGTGGAGTGGGGCTATGTCTGTTGTTTTTACTAGTAACTGTGGGACGACCCCCGTGTCCATGCTCCCTCTCCATAGGATGGTAAAGGCTCGTGATAGGGGCTTCTTGCAGTTTTTGATGAACACGGAGTTCCACGAGTCTGGCCCTGGGGCAGAGTGCATGGGCATGTCATTTATCGCCTGTTCGAAGTCATTTGGCGTCAGGATAACATCGGATAGGCTTGTGTTAACCAAATTCTGTGGCTCTCTCATAAAAAATTAATTTTGATCTTCGACTCTCAGTCTGGTTAGCGGCTTGCTAAAAACTGAGTCTACTTATAAGCTATGTAAATAACAGAGTACTTAGATAAATTGAATGTGAGAAAGACTTAAAAATTCTAGTTGGCAGAAATTTAAATATAAGAGAACATTAAGTGATAGAAACAAAGCCAACAGAATTCTTGTCTACACATCAGTAAGTTTATATCATAGCAGTCCTAAGGCTATGCTTCAATTTTATGTCTTTGGTACAATAAGCCTTATTTTTATTAACACTGCTCAATTCTAGTCTCATTACCACAGAATGGACATAAATGCACTGAAAAATATATAGAGCAGGATGACAATATTGATTCCATATATAAGAAATCATTCCTATGAAGACAAGACAGAAGGCACCAAATCTGTACTCTGGAATAATGTAGTACTCGATATATGACTGAAGTGTCCCAGTGGAAAACAGAAATAAGGGGGTATAAATAACATGCTGAAAGTATCTATGACGTAAGTTACGGCAATGAATTCAAGTTGGACAAATTTAAATTTAGAAAGGTACAGAAAAGTGCTTGTTTGGCAACAATGTTGTAGATGAATGGAGTAAACTCACAATCATCATCAGTAGAATATCAAAATGGTATATATTATTATTATAATAAAAAAGAAGCGCTAAGCCACAAAAATGGTATACAATACCGACAGGTTAGTAAGGACAGGTTGGTAACTGTTGCCTCATAATTTGTAATATTTTAAAATAAAGAATTAAACTAAGTCTGCCCGAAATGCCTAGCCATGCTAGGCGTTCTAGTGGTACACTCTGTAATCATTATTTAACTACATGTAAACCACACAACAACCAAATTCTGTAAATTCAACATTGTAATCTTTATAGAGAATAAACTTTGAATTGAATTGAATTGAATATGTGTCTTACCAACTCTAAGTAGTGGTAGGCCTATTGGCATAAGCCAATAGGCCTATCATTGGCATAAGCCAATAGGCCTACCGAAGTGTTCATTCTTATGTTCTTACATCCCGTCATCATTTTTTGACACAACTTTTTCAACAATGCAAACATGCACAGAAATAAACTGACTGTATATAATGTTAAACACTGTATACAGTGTTAAAGAAAAACAAACCAGCAAATACGGTATATATCAAATTCATCCATCATAAACACTTAAATACGTAAACTTAGTAGATAAGATTATTGATTATTACCTGTCTAATGATGTACTGGTTATCACAAGACTCTCAGTACCTTTCAAGATAAGTAACAATTCTTCATAAGCCAAGTCCCGAACGGGATTCACTGGAAATAAATGTAGGTAAAAATGTGAATAATTTACCATCAGTTAGAGCACACAATAATCAAGTTCTTGGTCTGGGCGTAAACATCACAGTGCTTTAAAAGTGATTTAAAAAAAAGGCCATTTGCAAATTAAAGCTGAATAAAGCAGACCAAGAAAGTTAACGACCGGAAAGTTAGATGTAAGGGTAAGATGTGGCACGTGGATCACCACTGAGTCAACTCACCAGAGCATTACTCATTAGGGACAAAGTATGAGGAGCAGCAGCAGCAGCAGCAGCTCCCTCATCCAACTTTTGTCTCAACAACAAGATGGCGACCACTACAATACACTCCTTGTAAGGAAAACAAAAATCTTTACGCTGCTTAAAGTCGAATGCAAGTAATATTATATAATTGCAGGGGGTAATGAAACAAGTCTATATTCTCAAATTATGTATCCATATTGTCATGCAAATATAAATAAAATAACTACTGCTTAGCGCGGAAAATTTGAACTCTGCCTAAAAAACAAACAAACAAACTTTATTTATTTCTGCAGTATTACAAAACGAAGTTTACATAAATTGAAATATTATTAAGCACAATAGAAAGCCACTAGCATGCAGTACAATAGATTTGACAGCAGAAAATCTACACTACCAAACATCTGGCATTTAACACAACTGATACTAAAATAAGGACGAGGGTTGATGTTGGTGGTTTATTAGTCAGGAAAGAACACAATGCCTCCTAACACTCGTCTTAAATTAACTCTGAATCACATGACCCGTTTTTCTGTCCACCCCCAACTATATTTCACATTCCATTAAAAAAAAGTTATTACATAGTAGTAAAGCCTAAGATATGCTGATACCTTACAGTTATCCTAAATAAAATATATGTAAAAAACAGATCTTTATATAAATAAAAGGAAATTCTTGAAAAATCACGTTTTCTTTGACCCATGTGACGTTTGTTGATATCCGTGTTGTTGATGTCCTTCTGGGAGGCTAGTGGAAGTGAACATCTCTGGGGAACGTTTCTACCAACTCTCATAATGATCAGTGTTCGTTTCCTTCCATAACTGATATGCCATTTTACTTACATACACACTTCCTGCAGAACTATGATGATGGGCTAGATAAAATGATTGTTAATATATTAGTAGGAAAATCTGTAGGGGTCATGCAGAACCTGGGAATAAGAAAAATACTCAGATTTATCTATGGTTAGTTAGTTTAATATGTTTATTATGCACCCCATACCCATTTTGTGGGCGGTAGTCAAAAGATTACAGAGGTACATAATGGGTCCAGGGACTGGACTCCAAAGTTCTGATAGCTGAACAAAGTGCAAAGGTAATGAACTCACAAGTTACAAAGGTAATGAATCATGTAAGTAAATTTACTTACTTACGTTTATACATGGCTACAATCATGAACAAATTATAGAGTAATGAGCAATTTACACGTCCACACCCGGTCACAACTATGAGTTATTGGTGCAGCTATTAATTGTTGGGTCACACGCGCACACACACACACACACACACACACACACACACACACACACACACACACACACACACACACACACACACACACACACACACACACACACATGAAGCTGCTAAGTGACCTTGATACCTCAAAGGCGATGGGACGGGACATCTCCCCATGGGTCCTTAGAGAAGGAGCAGAGATGCTGTGTGTGCCCCTAACCACAATCTTCAACACATCCCTTGAAACTGGGCAACTACCGGAGAAATGGAAGACAGCAAATGTAGTCCCCATATTTAAGAAAGGAAACAGAAATGAGGCACTAAACTACAGACCTGTGTCTCTGACATGTATTGTGTGCAAAGTCATGAAGAAGATTATCAGGAGGAGAGTGGTGGAACACCTGGAACAGAACAAGATTATAAATGAAAACCAGCATGGGTTCATGGAAGGCAAATCCTGTGTCACAAACCTTCTGGAGTTTTATGACAAGGTAACAGAAGTAAGACACGAGAGAGAGGGGTGGGTTGATTGTGTTTTCCTAGACTGCAGGAAGGCCTTTGACACTGTTCCCCACAAGAGATTAGTGCAGAAGCTGGAGGATCAGGCGCATATAACAGGGAGGGCACTGCAATGGATCAGGGAATACCTGACAGGGAGGCAACAACGAGTCATGGTACGTGAAGAGGTATCACAGTGGGCGCCTGTGACGAGCGGGGTCCCACAGGGGTCAGTTTTAGGACCAGTGATATTTTTGATATATGTGAACGACATGATGGAAGGTGTGGAAAATACTGTATATATTTTCCGGAAATACGGTAATTTATAGGTAAATAGATGCCCTATATTGTATTTTTAAAAGAAGTATGTTATCGAAAATGGGAAACCTGCAGCTGGGGAGGGCAGTCGCCATTGTTAATTTGAATTGTATACAACGTTAGTGTAATGGGAAGGAATTTTCGTGCTCTAGAGGTTAAAATTGGGCTGACACCTCTCAAATAGGAGGCGAAATTGTTGGATGTGCATTCCTGCATAACTTGAGATATCAGACGACTGGACAAGACAGCTCCAGGAACCTCAGATAAGTCTTATGTAGTAACCTGGCCAGTGTTATTTTCATAGATAGACAGTGAGGGTTTCTGAGTATGATACACATTAATCTCCAGTCAAATTGGTGAGTGTTATGATTAAGATATATTCTCCTTCTGTTATATAAATGTGTGTATATACTATAATCCTTTTTTAATTTAATATACAGTCCACAAATTTATATATTTACCAGCATTCCTGTTAGTTTTTTTTTAGTTTAATATGTATATTATGCACCCCTTACCCATCCTGTGGGCGGTAGTCAAAAGATTACAGAGGTACATAATTGGTCCAGGGACTGGACTCCAAAGTTTTGATAGTTGAGCAAGTTACAGAGGTAATGAACTCACAATTTACAAAGGTAATGAACTCACAATTTACAAAGGTAATGAACTCACAATTTACAAAGGTAATGAACTCCAGGTAGGTCTGGTTACAATCATGACAAGTTACAAAGGTATTTACAGATTACAGAGGTACGTAATGGGTCCAGGGACTGGGCCCCCAAAGTTTTGATAGCTGAACTAGGTACAAAGGTAATGAGCTCACAAGTTACAAAGGTAATGAATTCTGTAAGAATGGTTACTTACGTTTATACATGGCTACAATCATGAACAAATTATAGTGTAATGAGCAATTCACACTTCCACACCCGGTCACAACTGTAATGAGTTATTGGTGCAAATATTGATTGTTGAGTCACACACACACACACACACACACACACACACACACACACACACACACACACACACACACACACACACACACACACACACACACACACACACACACACACACACACACACACACACACACACACACACATACTGGAGTATGCAGCACCAGTCTGGAACCCACACCTGGTCAAGCACGTCAAGAAGTTAGAGAAAGTACAAAGGTTTGCAACAAGGCTAGTCCCAGAGCTCAAGGGAATGTCGTACGAGGAAAGGTTAAGGGAAATCGGACTGACGACACTGGAGGACAGAAGGGTCAGGGGAGACATGATAACGACGTACAAGATACTGCGGGGAATAGACAAGGTGGACAGAGATAGGATGTTCCAGAGAGGGGGCACAGGGACAAGGGGTCATAACTGGAAGCTGAAGACTCAGACGAGTCACAGGGACGTTAGGAAGTATTTCTTCAGTCATAGAGTTGTCAGCAAGTGGAATAGCCTAGCAAGTGAAGTAGTGGAGGCAGGAACCATACATAGTTTTAAGAAGAGGTATGACAAAGCTCAGGAAGCAGAGAGAGAGAGGATCCAGTAGCGATCAGTGAAGAGGCGGGGCCAGGAGCTGAGTCTCGACCCCTGCAACCACAATTAGGTGAGTACACACACACACTGACACACACACACACACACACACACACACACACACACACACACACACACACACACACACACACACACACACACACACAGGAGCTGAGTCTCGACCCCTGCAACCACAATTAGGTGAGTACACACTCACACTCACACACACCTGGCTCATCCTGGCTTTTTCATTACTCCTGTTACCCCTGGAGAGGTTTGTACCCAAGGGTAACAGGAGTAATGAAAAAGCCAGGATGAGCCCATGGTTTACCCAAAGGTGCAGGGAGGCAAAAACCAAGTGTGCTAGGGAATGGAAGAAATATAGAAGGCAAAGGACCCAGGAGAATAAGGAGAACAGTCGTAGAGCCAGAAATGAATATGCACAGATAAGAAGGGAGGCCCAAAGACAATATGAAAATGACATAGCAGCGAAAGCCAAATCTGACCCGAAACTGTTGTACAGCCACATCAGGAGGAAAACAACAGTCAAGGACCAGGTAATCAGGCTAAGGAAGGAAGGAGGAGAGACAACAGGAAATGACCGGGAAGTATGTGAAGAACTCAACAAGAGATTCAAAGAAGTGTTCACAGAGGAGACAGAAGGGACTCCAGAAAGACGGAGAGGTGGGGCACACCACCAAGTGCTGGACACAGTGCACACAACCGAGGAAGAAGTGAAGAGGCTTCTGAGTGAGCTAGATACCTCAAAGGCAATGGGGCCAGATAACATCTCCCCATGGGTATTGAGAGAGGGAGCAGAGGCGCTATGTGTACCCCTAACAACAATATTCAATACATCTATCGAAACAGGGAGATTGCCTGAGGCATGGAAGACAGCAAATGTAGTCCCAATCTTTAAAAAAGGAGACAGACATGAAGCATTAAACTACAGACCAGTGTCACTGACATGTATAGTATGCAAAATCATGGAGAAGATTATCAGGAGAAGAGTGGTGGAACACCTAGAAAGGAATGATCTCATCAACAGCAGCCAGCATGGTTTCAGGGACGGGAAATCCTGTGTCACAAACCTACTGGAGTTCTATGACATGGTGACAGCAGTAAGACAAGAGAGAGAGGGGTGGGTGGATTGCATTTTCTTGGACTGCAAGAAGGCGTTTGACACAGTTCCACACAAGAGATTGGTGCAAAAACTGGAGGACCAAGCAGGGATAACAGGGAAGGCACTACAATGGATCAGGGAATACTTGTCAGGAAGACAGCAGCGAGTCATGGTACATGGCGAGGTGTCAGAGTGGGCACCTGTGACCAGCGGGGTCCCGCAGGGGTCAGTCCTAGGACCAGTGCTGTTTCTGGTATTTGTGAACGACATGACGGAAGGAATAGACTCTGAGGTGTCCCTGTTTGCAGATGACGTGAAGTTGATGAGAAGAATACACTCGATCGAAGACCAGGCAGAACTACAAAGGGATCTGGACAGGCTGCAGAACTGGTCCAGCAATTGGCTCCTGGAGTTCAATCCCACCAAGTGCAAAGTCATGAAGATTGGGGAAGGGCAAAGAAGGCCGCAAACGGAGTACAGTCTAGGGGGTCAGAGACTACAAACCTCACTCAAGGAAAAAGATCTTGGGGTGAGTATAACACCGGCACATCTCCTGAAGCGCACATCAACCAAATAACTGCTGCAGCATATGGGCGCCTAGCAAACCTCAGAACAGCATTCCGACATCTTAATAAGGAATCGTTCAGGACCCTGTACACCGTATACGTTAGGCCCATATTGGAGTATGCGGCACCAGTTTGGAACCCACACCTAGCCAAGCACGTAAAGAAACTAGAGAAAGTGCAAAGGTTTGCAACAAGACTAGTCCCAGAGCTAAGAGGTATGTCCTACGAGGAGAGGTTAAGGGAAATCAACCTGACGACACTGGAGGACAGGAGAGATAGGGGGGACATGATAACGACATACAAAATACTGAGAGGAATTGACAAGGTGGACAAAGACAGGATGTTCCAGAGATTGGACACAGTAACAAGGGGACACAGTTGGAAGTTGAAGACACAGATGAATCACAGGGATGTTAGGAAGTATTTCTTCAGCCACGGAGTAGTCAGTAAGTGGAATAGTTTGGGAAGCGATGTAGTGGAGGCAGGATCCATACATAGCTTTAAGCAGAGGTATGATAAAGCTCACGGTTCAGGGAGAGTGACCTAGTAGCGATCAGTGAAGAGGCGGGGCCAGGAGCTCGGACTCGACCCCTGCAACCTGAACTAGGTGAGTACACACACCCACACACACACACACACACACACACACACACACACACACACACACACACACACACACATACTAGGTGAGTACATGGTAATGCATTATTTACAGCTAGCAAAGTCAGGATATTTCTCCAGAATGGTCTGTAATATACCACTGTGGATAAAATACTTTGCCATTTCTTGAACATTTCTGAGTGAGTTGTTTCTAAATTCATTAATTTGATCACACTCCAGTACATAATGACGCAAGGTGTGACAATAGTCAATCTGGCAAAGTTTACATTTCGTTTGGTCTAAGAGATAAGATAAGATTTTGTTCGGATTTTTAACCCCGGAGGGTTAGCCACCCAGGATAACCCAAGAAAGTCAGTGCGTCATCGAGGACTGTCTAACTTATTTCCATTGGGGTCCTTAATCTTGTCCCCCAGGATGCGACCCACACCAGTCGACTAACACCCAGGTACCTATTTGCTGCTAGGTGAACAGGACAATAGGTGTAAGGAAACGTGTCGGAATTTCCACCCGCCGGGAATCGAACCCGGGCCCTCCGTGTGTGAAGCGGGAGCTTTAGCCACCAGACCACCGGGCCACCTATATCTGGTGGTGGTGATTTAACCTGCCATAGATACTTGTAACCCAGCCGGAGCCGGGCAGTAGTGACATCCAAGAGTCTGCTTATCTTGTTGGATGCACCATAGACATGTGGCTCCTCCTGCATGATGGAATGATGATAGACGGACTGACTTGTGTCAATCTCCCTAAGTCTTAAGTCAATAAAGTTCATTTGGAGTTCTTTTCGTATTATTGTTCTCAAACTGCTAACTGACAACCGAAGATTGTAATCTACTCCCTCTTGGAGAGCATACAGCTTAGCCAATTTATCAGTTCTATCATGCATCTGAAGACCAATGTGAGATGGAATCCACGGCATGTGCACTCTGACTCCACACATACACAAATAACCCGCACATAAAAGACAGAAGCTTACGACGACGTTTCGGTCCGACTTGGACCATTGACAAAGTCACACTGTTCCATGGAATGAAACAATATTGTTTCATTCCATGGAACAATGCTCTTCTCCAGACTGAGGGACTGACCACCTCAAAACTTTAAGGGTGATGGACTGATTACATCGTCTTCAAGTATCTTCTGCTTCTATCAACTTTTCTGTACTCGACTGAAGAAGCCTACTGTGTAGGCGAAACGTTTCGAAATAAAGATACCTTACTGTTGCATATGTGTCTTACCTAACAACCATATTTGTTGTCATCCTATCTCTCTTTTTCCTCCTATCAACCAAAGTAGGCATCTTGACCCTGCTGGGTCACCGCATACAGAAGACCCGGGATTGATGGACCGAATATGTAGACTCCAGGTTGAGGGACTGATTGCCTCAAATTCCTCCTCATCTTTCACCTTTTTCTGCATTGGACTGAAGAAGCCACTGGCTGGCGAAACGTTTCTACAATAAATGTATCCAAATGTTGCAAAAATGTCTTTTTTTTAAACAAATCCATGCAGACTTCTAGCAAGTCATTAACCTAAATCAAAAGCAGTATAGGGGCAAGTTTGGATCCTCAGATACCATAGGACACATACCCTGAGGGGTTTGTTTCTCTCAGCGTTTGGTTTAGAAAGACACGTAAGCAAACACTGTCCAACCTCTCAGCGTATATATGCTGTGAGTTTACTGTGATCCCTGTGTTAAGTCTCCACGGTAATATCTGCATTACAGACAAGGATTCTCTAATCTTTAATGACCCTCGTGTAGTCGATGGGCTTTAACGTGCTAGTGACACCCCTGCTTTTCATTGGGGGGATGTTGCATCGTCTGCCAAGTCTTTTGCTTTCGTAGTGAGTGATTTTCGTGTGCAAGTTCGGTACTAGTCCCTCTAGGATTTTCCAGGTGTATATAATCATGTATCTCTCCCTCCTGCGTTCCAGGGAATACAGGTTTAGGAACCTCAAGCGCTCCCAGTAATTGAGGTGTTTTATCTCCGTTATGCGCGCCGTGAAAGTTCTCTGTACATTCTCTAGGTCGGCAATTTCACCTGCCTTGAAAGGTGCTGTTAGTGTGCAGCAATACTCCAGCCTAGATAGAACAAGTGACCTGAAGAGTGTCATCATGGGCTTGGCCTCCCTAGTTTTGAAGGTTCTCATTATCCATCCTGTCATTTTTCTAGCAGATGCGATTGATACAATGTTATGTGGTCCTTGAAGGTGAGATCCTCCGACATGATCACTCCCAGGTCTTTGACGTTGGTGTTTCGCTCTATTTTGTGGTCAGAATTTGTTTTGTACTCTGATGAAGATTTAATTTCCTCATGTTTACCATATCTGAGTAATTGAAATTTCTCATCGTTGAACTTCATATTGTTTTCTGCAGCCCACTGAAAGATTTGGTTGATGTCCGCCTGGATCCTTGCAGTGTCTGCAATGGAAGACACTGTCGTGCAGATTCGGGTGTCATCTGCAAAGGAAGACACGGTGCTGTGGCTGACATCCTTGTCTATGTCGGATATGAGGATGAGGAACAAGATGGGAGCGAGTACTGTGCCTTGTGGAACAGAGCTTTTCACCGTAGCTGCCTCGGACTTTACTCTGTTGACGACTACTCTCTGTGTTCTGTTAGTGAGAAAATTATAGATCCATCGACCGACTTTTCCTGTTATTCCTTTAGCACGCATTTTGTGCGCTATTACGCCATGGTCACACTTGTCGAAGGCTTTTGCAAAGTCTGTATATATTACATCTGCATTCTTTTTGTCTT
Source organism: Cherax quadricarinatus (assembly GCF_038502225.1). Taxonomy (NCBI): domain Eukaryota; kingdom Metazoa; phylum Arthropoda; class Malacostraca; order Decapoda; family Parastacidae; genus Cherax; species Cherax quadricarinatus. The sequence goes on along the minus strand of NC_091304.1, from coordinate 14,158,904 downwards.
CTAGTGCATTTAGGACCTTGTCGTAGTGATCCAATAGTTGAGACAGACAGGAGCGACCTGTTCTAAACCCATGTTGCCCTGGGTTGTGTAACTGATGGGTTTCTAGATGGGTGGTGATCTTGCTTCTTAGGACCCTTTCAAAGATTTTTATGATATGGGATGTTAGTGCTATTGGTCTGTAGTTCTTTGCTGTTGCTTTACTGCCCCCTTTGTGGAGTGGGGCTATGTCTGTTGTTTTTAGTAACTGTGGGACGACCCCCGTGTCTATGCTCCCTCTCCATAGGATGGAAAAGGCTCGTGATAGGGGCTTCTTGCAGTTTTTGATGAACACGGAGTTCCATGAGTCTGGCCCTGGAGCAGAGTGCATGGGCATGTCATTTATCGCCTGTTCGAAGTCATTTGGAGTCAGGATAACATCGGATAGGCTTGTGTTAATCAAATTTTGTGGCTCTCTCATAAAAAATTCATTTTGATCTTCGACTCTCATAAATATATTAAAGCAAACTACATATCAAAGCGGTATTTGTTTCTTGTATTGCGGGTTGTGTAGCAGGTTGCATGCACTACTAAAATTTTCTACTTTATATATATATATATATATATATATATATATATATATATATATATATATATATATGTCGTGCCGAATAGGCAGAACTTGCTATCTTGGCTTAAATAGCAACGTTCATCTTGCCATATAGAACAAGTGAAAATTTGTGTATGCAATAATTTCGCCAAAATCATTCTGAACCTAACGAAAAAAATATATTTCACTGTGTTTGTTTAGTATTAAATTATTGTAAACAAATCTAAAATATATTTAGTTGCGTTAGGCTAAAATAAATTGCTCTTGTTATAATAAGGTTAGGTAAGTTTTCTAAGATTCTTTTGGTGCAAAATTATAAATTTTTACATCAACATTAATGAAAAAAATATATCTTTAAACGTATAAGAGAAAATTTTAGAAAGGACTTAATTTTAAATGAGTTCTTGCTAATTGACCAGTTTTACATATTCGGCACGACATATATATATATATATATATATATATATATATATATATGTCGTGCCGAATAGGCAGAACTTGCGATTTTGGCTTAAATAGCAACGCTCATCTTGCCATATAGGACAAGTGAAAATTTGTGTATGCAATAATTTCGCCAAAATCATTCTGAACCTAACGAACAAAATATATTTGATTGTGTTTGTTTAGTACTAAATTATTGTAAACGTATTTAAAATATAATTTGTTGGGTTTGGCTAAAATAAATTGCTCTTGTTATAATAAGGTTAGGTAAGTTTTCTAACATTCTTTTAGTGCAAAATTAAAAATTTTTTACATTAACATTAATGAAAAAAATATATCTTTAAACGTATAAGAGAAAATTTCAGAAAGGACTTAATTTTAAATGAGTTCTTGCTAATTGACCAGTTTTACATATTCGGCACGACATATATATATATATATATATATATATATATATATATACTATATATATATATATATATATATATATATATATATATATATATATATATATATATATATATATATATATATATATATACACATGTATATATATTTACCTGGAGTTTACCTGGAGAGAGTTTCGGGGGTCAACGCCCCCGCGGCCCGGTCTGTGACCAGGCCTCCTGGTGGATCAGCCCCTGATCAACCAGGCTGTTGCTGCTGGCTGCACGCAAACCAACGTACGAGCCACAGCCCGGCTGATCAGGAACTGACTTTATGTGATTGTCCAGTGCCAGTATATTGCAAATGTTTCGCTGTTTTTCCTTTTATTTCCATTTATTTTAACCTGGTTGCTAAATATCCGTGCTTGTTTCTTTGACAGGTTAATAGATTTTGCACCAAAGTGGCTAGTTTATTGTGTACCTCACATCCATCCTGTGGACGGTAGCACAAGAGCATATGGATACACAAATGGCCTAGGAACTAGTAAGGGTTAACAGGTGTACATGTGGATTTATATCTACGTATCTATAGTTCAGTTATCTGTTACAAGCAAATTTAGTAAATTCATATTGTTATTATATTGTCTATCTCTGTATTCCTCAATAAGTGGACAATTAAGCACATAGTGTTCAAGACAGTAACCATATGCCTGATCACATAATTTACATTTAATAGCCCGGATTCTATTTTTTTTTTTTGTATCTCTTAGAAGTATTTATAAATTCTTTTATTCTTACCCTGTCCTTTTTCGAAAGATCTTGTCAAATTGCGTATGTTTCAAGACTTGCTTACTGCCAAATATACTACATTTTTTTTTTTTGCATATACTATTCTGAGTATTATGCGCAACGAAATGAATCATGAACCTCCAATGGAAATAAGTCAGTTTGTCTGAGATTTTGGGTTATCCTAGGTAATTTATACTATATATGACAATTGTACTTATGTGTACCAGTACCTGTACCTGAATAAACTTACTAAGCAAGTTCTACTACGTTTTAGTTTAGTGTAGTTAAACACGTTGATGTATTTAGGAGAGTCGCTGGCAGAAGTGTTGGTTATAAGGTCAGTCGCTGGCAGCGTTCACTGCAGCTACCAGGACTGTGTCAGCTGCTGGACACCAACACTCGCAAGGAATACTTCCTCATTACTTTATTTGAAGTCCCACGGGCAACATATGTCGAGATATAGGATATTTTCCCCTACCAGGGCGACAGGTGAGAAGAGTTTTAGTGTGAAGTTACGGAGCCTATGGTAAATACGGAACAAAAGAGACTGACGACCTTGGTTATCAGGCTGAACAGATTTGTTTACATTTGTGTGGTGGCTAATGTTAGTGTGTAACTCAGACTAATTTCTTCTAGAATCACTGTGGAAAAAAAATATAGCCATCTGGATTATTAAAGAAAGAATTTCATCCAAGTAATATCTAGGAACAATTTCGGGCTCACTTTGGGAAATATAAGGAAGTTACATTAGGAATCCCACTTTTCTTTGTCCTTGAAATTATACATGTAAAAAGACATTTTAAAGTTAGAGAAAATATTATTTTCTATTGTTATTAAAGAATCGGTTTAAGTATGTTTAATTGCTTGACTTGAAAAAATTTCTCATTCTGTTATATGCTACACTAAATGGATTATATTATTATTATATCATTATAGTATTGGAAATATTTGAATATACAATAATGCAATTTTGAACTTTGGGTGCCTTCAGTTTCAGCAAGAATTATAGTTTTCATTGATTCCCATAAATGAGATTCCTTGATGCCAATGACTGGGGGTTCTAGATCCAGGGATATGGACTTGATTTTCCCTTTCCTTGCATCAAACCCAGTTCCTTCCTATTCTCCCGAGTGCTGTATGAAACCTATGGATTTAAGCTCTCCATGACCCTATGGATTTAAGCTCTCCATGAGCCTATGGATTTAAGCTCTCCATGAGCCTATGGATTTAAGCTCTCCACGAGCCTATGGATTTAAGCTCTCCACGAGCCTATGGATTTAAGCTCTCCATGAGCCTATGGATTTAAGCTCTCCATGAGCCTATGGATTTAAGCTCTCCGTGAGCCTATGGATTTAAGCTCTCCGTGAGCCTATGGATTTAAGCTCTCCGTGAGCCTATGGATTTAAGCTCTCCGTGAGCCTATGGATTTAAGCTCTCTGTGAGCCTATGGATTTAAGCTCTCCGTGAGCCTATGGATTTAAGCTCTCCGTGAGCCTATGGATTTAAGCTCTCCGTGAGCCTATGGATTTAAGCTCTCCGTGAGCCTGTGGATTTAAGCTCTCCGTGAGCCTGTGGATTTAAGCTCTCCGTGAGCCTGTGGATTTAAGCTCTCCGTGAGCCTGTGGATTTAAGCTCTCCGTGAGCCTGTGGATTTAAGCTCTCCGTGAGCCTGTGGATTTAAGCTCTCCGTGAGCCTGTGGATTTAAGCTCTCCGTGAGCCTGTGGATTTAAGCTCTCCGTGAGCCTGTGGATTTAAGCTCTCCGTGAGCCTGTGGATTTAAGCTCTCCGTGAGCCTATGGATTTAAGCTCTCCGTGAGCCTGTGGATTTAAGCTCTCCATGAGCCTATAGATTTAAGCTCTCCATGAGCCTATAGATTTAAGCTCTCCATGAGCCTATGGATTTAAGCTCTCAATGAGCCCATAGATTTAAGCTCTCCATGAACCTATGGATTTAAGATCTCCATGAACTTATGGATTTAAGATCTCCATGAACTTATGGATTTAAGCTCTCCATGAGCCTGTGGATTTAAGCTCTCCATGAGCCTATGGATTTAAGCTCTCCGTGAGCCTATGGATTTAAGCTCTCTGTGAGCCTATGGATTTAAGCTCTCCGTGAGCCTATGGATTTAAGCTCTCCGTGAGCCTATGGATTTAAGCTCTCTGTGAGCCTATGGATTTAAGCTCTCCGTGAGCCTATGGATTTAAGCTCTCCGTGAGCCTATGGATTTAAGCTCTCCATGAGCCTATGGATTTAAGCTCTCCGTGAGCCTGTGGATTTAAGCTCTCCGTGAGCCTGTGGATTTAAGCTCTCCGTGAGCCTGTGGATTTAAGCTCTCCGTGAGCCTGTGGATTTAAGCTCTCCGTGAGCCTGTGGATTTAAGCTCTCCGTGAGCCTGTGGATTTAAGCTCTCCGTGAGCCTGTGGATTTAAGCTCTCCGTGAGCCTGTGGATTTAAGCTCTCCGTGAGCCTGTGGATTTAAGCTCTCCGTGAGCCTGTGGATTTAAGCTCTCCGTGAGCCTGTGGATTTAAGCTCTCCGTGAGCCTGTGGATTTAAGCTCTCCGTGAGCCTATGGATTTAAGCTCTCCGTGAGCCTGTGGATTTAAGCTCTCCATGAGCCTATAGATTTAAGCTCTCCATGAGCCTATAGATTTAAGCTCTCCATGAGCCTATGGATTTAAGCTCTCAATGAGCCCATAGATTTAAGCTCTCCATGAACCTATGGATTTAAGATCTCCATGAACTTATGGATTTAAGATCTCCATGAACTTATGGATTTAAGCTCTCCATGAACCTATGGATTTAAGCTCTCCATGAACCTATGGGTTTAAGCTCTTTGAACCTATGGATTTAAGCTCTCCATGAATGTAATAATAATAGTAATAGGATATTGATGCCACTTCAGATATACTGTTCCAAGACTATTTCAGGAAACCCATGAAAGAACAAAATATTAGAAGGTACAGATATAAAAAAAATTGTGAAAATAATGAATTATTTTAATGAAAGTTGATGGAAAGCTAGAAGAAAAGGGGGGGGGGGGGACCTGGAACAGATAGAGGAAGTGTGCCAACCAAAAGACTTTTTAGAGATTCAAACAAATTGGCTAGAAATCACTAACAAACATACCCAGTAAGCAGGGAGGGAGTGACCTTAACTGAGGAATTTTATAAAGTAATCTAGAACCAAATCATATACTGAAGCTTGTAAAAGCAAACTAAATATACAGGACAAATTACAAAGAATCAAGGACAAGGCTTAAATCACCAAATTGGAGGAAGGAATTTAGCGCACTCACTGGTATTAAGAAGTAGTTGGCTGTCAAACTAATCATCAGGTTTCCCCTGATATCTCTTCTCTATGATGATAGGCTATGTCTTAGTGAAATCGTTCACCTTGGGGTTCTGTTTCACAGAAACTGGATTTATTGGAGCAAAACTAGGTTCAGCATCCCTGAATTGATTAAGATAAGCATACTGTATTTTTAAATTTGAACCAAAACCATTGTTGGCCAGTGTAGTTGGGCTATTAACTCCCAACATAAGGTTGAATTCAAGACACTCAAATATGCAAAGATATGCTGCAAGTATTGGATAGGTAGATATTTTTGGCATCCTCATTAAAAAGTATGAAATTGGAAATGCTACTGGAGAAAATAGATAATACGCTTGGAGAGCAGCAACCCACTATCAGATGATTCAGCTTCTGAACTGTGAAATCCTGTACAGTTTCATATGTCAAATTTATTAACCTATAATAATCCCAGAAATTTTTCAAGAAATAAATGGAGCCAATTGCATTTGCAGTGTAATTTGATATAATTTTTTTTAATAGTTTTGAAAGACTAATGTGGAGACTGCAGTAGTACTACAATAGACGAGAGATTTTTAGTTTGAAAGGAAAAATGCAATCAATGATAAGAGAGAAATGACGTCATAAGTATATGACTTAAGTGGGATCCTACTAAGATCAATATTACCCTGATTAAATTTCTAATTTATATAAATGACTTGATAAAGGAATAAACGGTGGTGGAGGATTCAGAGTTTCTGTGCAGAACAACCAATAAAAATGCCTTGTCAACTCTCTTCAAGAAGACAGGTGATGGAAATTAAAGCCGCATCAAAATTTTTATTTTGAAAAATTGTATTTACGTGAATGCAGTAGGCTATTCAACATTTAAAGTCCTTGGATTTGCGTAGTTTCACGTGAGAGCTAGCTGAACACAGGGAACAGCAAAGATTTACATGAAATTCAGGTATTTTTTTACTGTTTTTGCAGCACTTGCCAGGTGGGGAACTTTTAGAATCTCCTGAAAGTGAGTTCTACATTCCATGGGATTTTTATGCACATAGTTTCTACTCTGGCTGAATCAAACACATGGGATCCCTGATACAAAGAGTATTTATTGTATTATGCTTAATATATTCTGTTGCCACTTTCTAAAAAGTTTAAGTCTAGGCAGGGTTTGTATGAATGCCATTAATTAAGTACCTTGCAGGGGAAATTGGGAGAAAGCAGTAGCTGACCACACGAATACAAATTGTGATAAAATTTTGAAATTGATGGGGTAACTGTAGACAAAATATTCATCAGAAAATCACATAAATGATAGAAACTTGTAGGCTTAAGAGTTTCTCATATGGATGGAGAAATTCTTAAAAAGCTGTACACAATGTAGGATACTTTAAACCAGGCTTGGAATACGTAGCAGTCATGAAGTGTCTGCTCCCAAAGAGAATGTGGATATGTTAGAAGTCTAGAGATGTACCATACTATAAAATGACTTTAAGAACTTAAAATGAGTTAGAAGGATTGACAACTGAAGGTGCTTTTGTTTGTTGATGAAGAGGACAATAGCCTATAAGCATACAAGATCATAAAAAGATGCAAGAAAGTAATGATTTCTTAGCACAGTCAACAGGAAGAACAGGAGACCACAATTGTGAACAGAGGTAAAAGTAATGCTTAGATAATACAAGAAAGATTTTCCTCAAAAATGGATTGGTAGAGTACTGGAATGGGGAGATAGTAACTGCTATAACTGGAAAAAAAAAAAGCATAAATTAAGCACCGAAGACTCTACTCAAACCTAATTCTGACCCTATGCTGGACTGGAATTAGAAATAGGTATTGTTATTGTGCATATTATGTAAACATTTTCTATTTGATGTTTTAGGTTTCTGGGCCTACTGTGAATTTTCACCTGTCAAAAAATTACATTTAATTTGTTGATAGAATTTAATGAATTTTAATAATAGTATTATTTTTCTGTTAAACTTTTCATTTTCACCTTAAGTATGGTATTGTAGATTTGAGATACAGTAATTTTGTATGTAGAAAATATTCGTGAAATTTTTGGAATGGCTTTTATTTTTTAAAATTTTAACTCTTCCCTTTGTATAGTACTATCTTGTATTTTTAACTTTATTTTAATTGATATTTTTGAGGTTTGCCAAAGGGCTGCAGTAGGAACTAGTGTTCCACTTCTGCCCTTATTTGACAGGTTTTCTATGAATGTCGGAAGGAACAGTGTCGTGTCGCCTGCCATTTGCCAGCTGTCTGGGTCCATCTGCAGAAGACTCAGACGACATTGGGTACACCAATATGGCCCGTCAACCGGTTATCCTCAACGTGTATGATATGGTGAGTGCTATGGACATTACTTCAAAAGACAGTTTCATAATCTAGTGTAATATTTGAAGGATTATAAGAAAAACAGTGGAAATTTTGCTGTGAGAGTAGGATTTGTCTCTTGGATTAGTATATGGAGGATCAAGCCTTCAACACACATTTTTTGTGCTGAAGGCCCATATGGGTCATTCAACACCTTTTTGATGTGTATTGGCTTGAAGCCATTTATCATTTGTTTTTATATAGGTTAACCCGTAAACGGTCCAAGCAGATCTACGTTCACATGTGTAGTGCTACAAAAGTAGATCTACGTTTTTTTACATATTTTCAAATATAACAAAAAAAATAGATCAAAGTTTTTTTTACACATTTTCAAATGTAAAAAAAACAAAAAGATCTACTTTTTTTACATTCAAATGTTGAAAAAACATATACGTTTGGACCGTTTACGGGTTAATGTTAGCCCTGTCACTGTCAGAATCCCCGAAATTGAAAGTGCTAACAATTGTCTTTTTTTTTTTCTTTTTTAAATTCTTTTGAAATGGTAGAGCCTCTTTTTCTGGAAGCAATGATACTAACAAAATAAAAAATCTGGTGGAAAACTTGTGGAATTACACAGGCATAAAGTTAGCAGCCTGGGCCCAATTCACACATCAGTGATTTTGCCCACTTTGTGTCCTATTTGAATTCAAATCTAATACTCAGTTTGACCAAATTCTTAGCTATTTTGATAGTATGCCTTCTGTTCCATTGAGTGAGCACAAGAAACTGCCCATTCAGCTGTTACCCAGTAAAGTGCTCAGATGTTGGTAATTTGGCCAGTTTTACATAATTCATCAAATTCCAATTTAAAAACAAAATCCAAAATAAGCATTGCAGGCATTCTAGATACTAAGGCAACATTTCCTCTGTTCATTAATCACATCCCAAGGCTTCTACATTACACTTACCCATCCATTTAAATCCATCATGATACAAAATGATGTTGGATTGTGTACAGCTAGCACTAACAGCCGGTTGATTGGGCCCCCGAGTCCTGTTTCAAGGTACCTCCTGTGCTGAAACTGACCAATATCAACTCTGTTTTCAGTAGTAGTATGCCAATAAAACAATAAAAACCATCCTAGAAATACCTCAAAGTTGTTATTTTTTTTTAACTGAACTCAAGGTTAGAAATTTGCTTTTCCCGTCGTGCACTGTGTGAAGCAGAATTTTTTAATACTATGGACAGTCCAAAATTTAATGCTCACTGCATATTTGAGGGTGTTGTGCTTAAAACATAGATATATTTGAGTGACACTGGCATCAGTTACATAGATCTCTGTAAGAAACAGTGAAAGAGTTGAGTATTGGATTCTGTACTCTTTAAACTTCAGGGATTATTGCCCCTGCAGCCCCAAGCCTCCTGCAGCTCCAGGGCTCCTAAATGGAATGGAAATATTACTGGAGTAAGAACGAGCATAAAACACAGGAGAGTGAAATACAGTAGTTTATTGAATGTAATCTAAAGTTTATAAGATTTATCTGCCATCTTACATGTTCATTACACAAACAGATGAACAGTGATCCTACTAGAATGCAAAACATTCTACATTCTACAATTCTTTTTTTTTTTTCTTTTTTTTTTCTTTTTTTTTTTTAAAGTAAAGTTGCTGTCTACTAATCTATTACTTGAAGAATATTTTTAGATAACATTAGAATATCCTGGGTTTGAAAAGTCCTAAATATATTAAAGATAGATCTATATAATAAATACCTTGCTGCAATAATGATTATAGTAATTTAATTATAATACATTCCATGCTGTTGATACCTGATGTTTCTTATAATTTCAGTACTGGATAAATGAATACACATCTTCAATTGGTCTTGGTGTGTTTCATTCAGGGGTTGAAATATATGGCACAGGTAATGTACCAGAAGCTTTCCATAGAGATTGTTTACTTTTTGTTTATATTGTCTTGAAGTTGTAAATTTTTTCCTAAAATACAGTATAAAGCAAAAAATATATTGTAAGAAACTATAGTCTGTCAGATATATACATATATTTCAGAAGATTCATGTATCTTGTGACAGAAGTATAAGGTATTGTAAAAAGATTGGAACCATGATGGTGCCATGATTTTTAAAAATAGTGGCCACACAAATATGACTGGACAACACCCCATTAGTCTTAATAATTAATGTAATACTGTAATGGAAATAATAATGGGTCATTCCATGTCAAGTGGACCAATTTTAAAAATCGTCCCCGCCTGCCATCTCCGATTTCGATAAAATCTTACATGAAGGTTGGTCATGTTTATCAAGTTAACTTTGGGAAAATTTTAGTTCATGATATGCAATAGTAATACAGTAATGCTATGGCCCTTAGACTGGAGGCCTGTGAAAATTTCACCAACCCGTGGCACACCATTGGCAGTGTTCAGGTTATTGCTGTGGCAGATCTTGAAGAGTAAAAGTTGTGTAAGTAGACATGCCTATACAATTTTTCGAGCTAATTTAAAAAATAGCAGTCCTTACTTTTTTCACAGTATGAAGCCAAAGTAGGGAAAAATCTGTCGCATAAAATTGAATCTTGAATTCAGCTGTCTATATCTCTAAAGGAAAACATGATTTTAGGATGACAGTACTGTAGCCAGTTACCCAAGTGGACATAATCACAATCCTAAAATATCACTCCAAACATTTTTAGTTCCTGTGCTAATGGTACCTAGAAATGCCCTCACAGACCTTACAGTGAATTTTAGGCCATTTTTCAAGACCAATAGTAAAAAAAGCAGAACAGTAAATTTTCTTAAAAAACTTCATTAGAGAGAGCAGATTCTAAACTACAAGATATCTATTTTCAGGATAGGCATTTTTGCCTTTGAAGGGAGAAAGCAGGCTTTAACTTAAGGTGATTTTTGGTTTGCACAATATTGTAATGAAAACCAGACATTGTCCAGTTGCTCCTGTTATAGAGCAACAGCAGCTAGAACCTCGTGTTAAAGTATCCACGGGGAGGGAGGGAAGAGGAGCGATTGGCGGAATGATGAAATAGAGTGGTAGAAAAAATTAGGATTTGAGGTTTTACAGAACGAAAGTGTTATAGGAAGGGGGGAGTTTATAGCGAATAAAAGAGAGGGAAGGGAATGTAAAAAGGAGAACAAATGAAAGAATGGGTGAGGTGTTGTCAACAAATTTTGCTGAGAATAAGAAAAAGTTTTGGAGCAAGATTAATATGTTGAGAAAACCTAGGGAACAAATGGATTTGACAGCTAAAAACAGAAGAGGGAAATTGGAGGTATTAGCTAGGTGAAGGGAATATTTTGAGGAACTGTTAAATGTTGATGGAGAGAGGGAAGTTGTGATTTCATGCATTGACCAGAGAGGTATAACATCTTGTAGGAGTGACAAAGAGCCAGATGTAGGTGTGGGGGAAGGTGCTTGAGAGTGTGGGTAAGATGAAAGGGGATTAAAGCAGCTGGGATTGATGGCATAAAGACACAAATGTTAAAAGCAGGTAGGGACATACTTTTGGAGTGGTTGGTGCTTTTATTCCATAAATGTAAGAAAGAGGGAAAGGTATCTAGGGATTGGCAGAGAACATGCATAGTTCCTTTATATGAAGGCAAAGGAGACAAAAGAGAGTGTAAGAATTATAGAGGAGTAAGACCATTGGCTATACCTGGTAAGGTGTATGGTAATTATTATTGACAGAATTGAGGGTAAGATGGAAAAAAGGATCACAGATGAACAAGGAAGCTTTAGGAAGGGTAGGGGATGTGTAGACCAAGTATTTAAAGTGAAGAATATAAGTGAACAGTATTTAGGAACGAGTAAAGAGGTTTTCCTTGCATTTATGAATTTGGAAAAAGCATACGATAGGGTGGATGGGGTAGCAATGTGACAGATGTTGCAAGTGTGTGGAATAAGTGGTAGGTTATCAAACACTGTTAAAAAGTTTTAATGAGGATAATGTGGCTCAGGTTAGGGCAGGGGTGGGCAAACTTCTAAAGCCATCAACTGGGAAGTGTGTTTGTCTAATAATGCTTGTGTAATGGCTTGTGTTTTCAACAGAGGAAAATGAACAAAGTTTTGCTCATTCAGCTGCATGTATATGAGTATATGACTTGATCTTGGCGAGCTGCATGAAAACCTTTGGCGTCCTGCAGTTTGCCCACCCCTAGGTTAGGGTATGTATGAAAGAGGGAGATTATTTTCAAGTAAAGCTGAACCTTAGATAGGGGTGCGTGAGATGTCACCATGGTTGTTTAATATATTTATAGATGGAGTTGTCAGAAAAGTGAATGATAAGAGTGTTGGGGAGAGGTATGAAATTGAAAGATAATCTGATACAAAATGGGAGTTGTTGCAGTTGCTTTTTTGCCAGTAACATGTTGCTTTTGGGAGATTCTGAAGAGAAGTTGCAAAGGTTGGTGGTTGAATTTGGGAGGGTATGTAAAAGAAAAGTGAACATAGGAAAGAGCAAGGTGATGAGGGGAAACAAAAAATTTAGCAATGAAAGATTGGACATCAGATTAGAGGGAGAGGGTGTGGAGGAAGTGAATGTGTTCAGGTATTTGGCAGTGGACTTGTTGGCAGATGGGTCTGAAAGATGAAGTGGACCATAGAATTGACGTGGGAAAAAAGGCGAGTGGTGCATTAAGGCATCTGTGGAGACGAAGAACATTATCCATGGAAGCAAAAAGGGAAACATGTGAGAGAATAGTGGTACCTCTGCTCTTATGGAGGGTGCTGGATATGTGGGGCCCTCCTGTACATGAAAGATTGATTGGGAGACAAAAATTACCCAACATAATTCTGTGTAATTCCATAAAGGATTATAATATTGCAGACTTTGTATATAGACGTATGTAAAATAGGATGGATTTTAGAAGGTAGATAAAGTATTGCTGTTAAGAAAGAAAAAGCATAGAGAGGTGGTTTCGTTAAAGTACATGTATATTTTTATTGGCTTGTGATGCGAGTTATCTACAGAATTGGTGGTTAGTGCTGAGCGGGTAATTCTCTCTTCCCTGTGATTTTGATATGTATTACAAAATTTTCAATAGCTTGTTTGAAATGCTGTATTTTTTTTTTTTTTTGTTATACATCATTATAGGTTTTACTTGGAGGCTGTTTGTGTGTTGGCTATTGCATTGTATCTTGTTAGGCTTATTTGTGATACACTTCAACTCGGTATATTGTAGTTAGGCCTCATTTAGATTGTGCTGTACAGTTCTAGCCACCATATTACAGAATAGACATAAATGTGCTGGAAAACATGCAGAGAAAGATGACAAAGTTGATCCCATGTATCAGAAAGATTTCCTATGAGGATAGACTGAGGGCACTGAATCTGCACTCTCTGGGAAAGCATAGAATTAGGGGGATATGATTGAGGTGTATCGATGGAAAACGGGATAAATAAAGGGGAGGTAAATACAGGTGCCTCTTGACTTACAATGGTTCAACTTCAATATTTTGAGTTTATGATGGTGCAAAAAAAATTGCTTTTGAGAGGGGACTTAAGGTAATTACCCAGCATGAAGGCAGCAAGTCCATAACTGTTATTTATTTACTTTCCAATACTGTTTAGTTACAGTAATTATTTGTTTATTTACTTATTCAGTGACAGTAGTTATTTATTTACTTAATATTCATATTCAACTTGCCATATTTTCTACTTATGATGGGTTTGTCAGAACATAACCTCATCATAAGTCATGGAGCACCTGTAACGTGCTAAAAATATCTTAACCAAAACTGGATTCACAGCAGTGGGTTTGAATTAGAAAAATTTAGATTTAGAAAGGATATAGGAACTGGTTTGTTTGGTAATAGTTGTGGAATAAACTCTCAGGCAGCATCATTGAAGTGAAAACCTTGTGTAACTTTAAAAATAGTTTAGACAGGTACATGAGTGGGTGTGGGTGGATGAGAGTTGGATCTGCCTAGCTTGGGCAAGTAGTCCTGCTGCAGTGCTCCTTCCTTCTTATGTGTAAGAAAAAACTTTTAGTTTTGTTCTTTTATGATTAAAAAAATACACAATTCAATAGTGCATCATGTTTTTCATAAATGTGATAAAAAATTTGTCTTCGCCAGAATTTGCTTATGGTGGGCATCCATTCCCATTCTCTGGTGTGTTTGAGATCACACCCAGAGATGCTGAAGATCTTGGGGATCAATTTAAATTCAAGTAAGTATTTTTTTTCCATAGTGCATCAAACTGGTGTTTTTTTTTTTTTTAGATAGTAACAGCTTAATGCTGAGGGTTGGTTCAAAGATTTCAAGGTTATAGAGGCAATTTTTGATGAGGTTTCAGAACTTTTAAAGGTAAAACCAAAGTTTTAAGGAATGAAAATGTAGGGAAAGACAGGTGAGGAAACACTTTGAAGTAAACGCAGTCCTAGGACCCTCTTTCTTCTTTCTTTCAACGCACTGGCCATATTCCACTGAGGCAGGGTGGCCCCAAAAAAGTAAAAAGTTTCTGTTTTTTAACTTTAGTAATATATACAGGAGAAGGGGTTACTGCTCCCAGCATTTTAGTCGCCTCTCACAACACGCATGGCTTATGGAGGAAGAGTTCTGGTCCACTTCCCCATGGAGATAAGAGGAAATAAACAAGGACAAGAACTAGTAAGAAAAATAGAAGAAAACCCAGAGAGGTGTGTATATATATGCTTGTACATGCATGTTGGAGTGTGAGCAGGGTAATATTTAGTGAAGGGATTCAGGGAAACCGGTTATTTTTGTATAGCTGGACTTGAGTCCTGGAAATGGGAAGTACAGTGCCTGCACTCTAAAGGAGGGGTTCGGGATATTAGCAGTTTGGAGGGATATATTGTGTATCTTTATACGTATATGCTTCTAAACTGTTGTGTTCTGAGCACCTCTGCAAAAACAGTGATTATATGTGAGTGAGGTGAAAGTGTTGAATGATGATGAAAGTATTTTCTTTTTAGGGATTTTCTTTCTTTTTGGGTCCCCCTGCCCCGGTTATAGACGGGCGACTTCATAAAAAAAAAAAAAAAAAAAAAAAAAAAAGTGTAGTGTGACCTAAGTGTAAGTAGAAATAGCAAGACATACCTGAAAAAAGACACCAGCAATCCTATCATCATGTAAAACAATTACAGGTGTCCGTTTTACACTCATTGGCAGGATGGTAGTACCTCCCTGGGCGGTTGCTGTCTACCAACCTACTACCTAGGTCCTAGGACCTTGGCCACTTAAATATGAATAGGGCAAGAGAGAGTTTTTTTTTTTTTTAACACGCCGGCTGATTCCCACCAAGGTAGGGTGGCCTGAAAAAGAAAAACTTTCATCATCATTCACTCCATCACTGTCTTGCCAGAAGGGTGCTTTACCCTACATTTATAAAACTGCAACATTAACACCCCTCCTTCAGAGTGCAGACACTGTACTTCCCATCTCCAGGACTCAAGTCTGGCCTGCCAGTTTCCCTGAATCCCTTCATAAATGTTACTTTGCTCACACTCCAACAGTACGTCAAGTATTAAAAACCATTTGTCTCCATTCAGGTTATGCTAAACTGTAGTAAGGTAGTGAGGGTGAGGTAATGCTGAACTGTAGATCACTTGATTGCTGTTTCTTGAGGCAAGTGAAGTAAGGTGTATTTTAACATTGCAAATTCCTGCAATTTTGTATAACTTGTTACTGCTATAAGAGATTGTTATATTCTGATAACAAAAATGGAATTACTTCCTTGAGCACTATGGGCAAAATGTGAAAAAAACTAATTTCAGCTGCACACTAGATTATTGGCACATGACTGTTATCTAGCTTACACCACTATTTATGTAAACCTAACCTGGCCTCATAACAGAGCACTTGACACACCTTAAGCCAAAAACTTAACTACTGTGGCACTCATCGGCAGATAATGGAATCACAGTTTTGTAAGTTCATATGGGTGAAAATATAAGCAAATGATTTCTTCTTTCAGATACCAAATACTGCATTGCAAATTTTTATAAAGGATTTTTTTTTTTTTGTAAAAAACTAAATAATTTTGGTGAGTCATGCATCATTCAAATTACAGCACATATAAATGCATCATGTTGCACATCTTTATCTAGATTTTTTTTTTTCGAACATGCTGGCTGTCTCCCACTGAGGCAGGGTGACCCAAAAGAGAGAAGAATGTCAGTTTTATATTTTTATATAAAATTTATTGGTATACAAATTTTCAGTACAAAAATCCAGGTATGCCAAACTGAAGAGACCCTGTAACCTGTAATACTGTATGTAAATTAAGCTAAATTTATCAATCTTACTGAGTTTAGACTCTGTAATTAATTATCATCATAATCAGTTGCACTAAATTTGCTGAAGTGATTTTAGGCATGGAGGGTTGGGGGTAAACAACACACTCACCTGGCATGACCCAAGACCTATGTTAAGTTCAGTATCTTAGACTTGAATGTTGGATGCTGCTTTTTTACCTCTTGTTATTTTTAAAATACTGTAACATTAAAAATAAATAAATTTTATTTATCCTGTCCAATATTGCAGACAGAGCATCCACCTAGGTTACACAGACTTCACTGAAGAAGATACGAAGCGAATTGTTGCAGAATTAGGCAAGGATTTCCGAGGAGACAGATATCACTTGATGAATAAAAATTGTAATCACTTCTCATCTGCCCTCACACAGGTGAATATTAATATCTTTTATGTTTTTATTGGTGAGTTTACAATACTTAAAACTGGAGTAAATGTTTTTTGACCATGCCACTTTTTTATATTTATATATTGCAAAGTCAAACTTTGTGAGGAATACTCACCTGAAGCATTTAAAATCTTTATCATTTCATTTTTCTTAGGAGACCTTTAATATATGCCAGTCTCTTTTCTTTGACATGGTTTTGGTTGAAACTGAGAAATAGCAATTGGGTCAGGATGATTTGTGAAGCTATAAATTCAGATGAATGCCACAAATAATTTTTTTTTTAACACATTGCCATTTCCCACCAAGGCATGGTGGGAGACGGCCGACTTGTTGAGAAAAAAAAAATAGCGTTTGTTTGAGGAAAACAAATTTTTTATATACATCACTTCTTTAAGCAGACAGAGTTAGACAAATGATTTAGTATATATCATAGATATGAACTAACTAACTTTTAGTGGGTTTAATATAACATCTAGCACTTCATGTAAAACAAATATATTCATTTAAATTAAAACACTTGCCTTCTTTTTCAACTCCTAATAAAGCTCACAAATCATTACTATAATAATCATAAAAAAAATGACATGCATAACTATACAGTTGATACTTAACCTAATTCAGGTGCATACTAGCATTTCTGTATAAAGTTTAAAAGCAAGCAAGTTTTGTCACACAGGTTAGACCAATTCAGTAATGTAAAATACCACTTTATTGTGGCACTTCGTTGCTAAGCCAGGAAAAACGTGATGCATTGTAATTATTAATTCCAGGACATAGTACAGCCTCTCCTCACTTAGTGACGTACTCGTTTACCGATGCCTCTGACTTAAGATGGGCTCTCTGACCAGTTTTCATACCAAAATAATGTATATTGAGCTGATTTTCCCTGTTCTTTTTATTTCAACATATGAAACTCCATTGTTAAGTGAGGAGAGGCTGTGTTAATAGTTGTAGGAGAATTCCATTGGCCAAGTGAAAGCAAAAACAAAACTGTTTCATACTAAAGCTAAAACCTTACGAGGGAAGGGAGGTTGCCTTGATTCTGATGGTTTCTTGTTCCTAGGAATTGGAGCTGCTGTCCTCTTCCTAGGATCAAACTGTTTCCTCTCATTTTCCCAGGTATGATGCTAATAAGTGTAGAACTTCCCAATAATAATAATACAGTGGACCCCCGCATAGAGATATTAATCCGTGCAAGAGAGCTCATTGTTATGCGAAATTATCGTTATGCGAATGAATTTTACGCATAAGAAATAATGGAAATCAAATTAATCCGTGCAAGACACCCAAAAGTATGAAAAAAAAAATTTTACCACATGAAATATACATTTTCCTACACAAAAAGAGAAGGATACATGCACAATAGTAGAGTAGTACATGCACAATATATATTGTGCATGTACTACTCTACTAAATGAAGAATAAATGACACTTACCTTTATTGAAGATGCAGCAATGACTGATGAGACACTGTGTCCTGGGAGTGCCTTTTCCTCCTGAGTACTGTAGGTCCTGTTTGGCATTTTCTTCCAGAACAGGCCTTATCACACTGTGTATGCCACTATGATTCTTAAATCTCTCAAACCAACCTTTGCTGGCTTTAAATTCACCAATATGAGCACTAGTTCCAGGCATTTTTCCCTGTTCACCTGGGTGTTAGTCGACTGGTGTGGGTTGCATCCTGGGAGACAAGATTAAGGACCCCAATGGAAATAAGTTAGACAGTCTTCGATGACACTGACTTTTTTGGGTTATCCTGGGTGGCAAATCCTCTGGGGTTAATTGTTTCTTGGTATTCTCAATAAGCCACACCAACAACAGTGCTACAGCAGCAGCAGCAGCTGACGGTGGTACAGCAGCAGCAGCAGCTGACAGTGCTACAGCAGCAGGAGACGATGCTACAGCAGCAGCAGACGATGCTACAGCAGCAGCAGACGGTACTACAGCAGCAGCAGCAGCAGCTGACGGTGGTACAGCAGCAGCAGCAGCTGACAGTGCTACAGCAGCAGCAGACGATGCTACAGCAGCAGCAGACGATGCTACAGCAGCAGCAGAAGATGCTACAGCAGCAGCAGACGATGCTACAGCAGCAGCAGACGGTACTACAGCAGCAGCAGCAGCAGCAGCTGACGGTGGTACAGCAGCAGCAGCAGCAGCTGACGGTGGTACAGCAGCAGCAGCAGCTGACAGTGCTACAGCAGCAGGAGACGATGCTACAGCAGCAGCAGACGATGCTACAGCAGCAGCAGACAGTACTACAGCAGCAGCAGCAGCAGCTGATGGTGGTACAGCAGCAGCAGCAGCTGACAGTGCTACAGCAGCAGCAGACGATGCTACAGCAGCAGCAGACGATGCTACAGCAGCAGCAGAAGATGCTACAGCAGCAGCAGACGATGCTACAGCAGCAGCAGACGGTACTACAGCAGCAGCAGCAGCAGCAGCAGCAGCTGACGGTGGTACAGCAGCAGCAGCAGCTGACAGTGCTACAGCAGCAGCAGACGATGCTACAGCAGCAGCAGACGATGCTACAGCAGCAGCAGAAGGTACTACAGCAGCAGCAGCAGCTGACGGTGGTACAGCAGCAGCAGCAGCAGCTGACAGTGCTACAGCAGCAGCAGACGATGCTACAGCAGCAGCAGACGATGCTACAGCAGCAGCAGAAGGTACTACAGCAGCAGCAGCAGCTGACGGTGGTACAGCAGCAGCAGCAGCTGACAGTGCTACAGCAGCAGCAGACGATGCTACAGCAGCAGCAGACGATGCTACAGCAGCAGCAGACGGTACTACAGCAGCAGCAGACGGTACTACAACAGCAGCAGCAGCAGCTGACGGTGGTACAACAGCAGCAGCAGCTGACAGTGCTACAGCAGCAGCAGACGATGCTACAGCAGCAGACGATGCTACAGCAGCAGCAGACAGTGCTACAGCAGCAGCAGCAGCTGACGGTGCTACAGCAGCAGCAGCAGCAGCTGACGGTGCTACAGCAGCAGCAGCAGCTGTACCACCAATAGTAGCGATGGTTGATTGGGGTTTATTATACAACCTGGCCAGCTCGGAGACACGCACTCCACTTTCATACTTATCAATGATCTTTTCCTTCATCTCTATAGTAATTCTCACCCTTATTGCTGTAGGGTTGGCACTAGAAGCTTTCTTGGGGCCCATGGTCACTTATTTTGCAGATAAAATCACCAAAAACACTAATAATACGAAATGTTCCGATTGTATGCTTGGATGTTACCGCGGAGGCTGGCTGGTAAACAATGCCACCGGCGGAACATGTGAGGCTGGCTAAGGGTGCACATTAGACGCATCTCGGACGAACGGCGTTGAGCGGGTTTTTTAGCGGTATGCGAGGCAAAATCTTGGCGATAAAATGTAGCGGTATGCGGATTTAACGTTATGCAAGGCCAACGGTATGCGGGGGTCCACTGTAATAATAATAATAATAATAATAATAATAATAATAATAATAATAATAATTTAAAACTAAAAGTCTACATCAGTAAACTTCATCAGTTTGTATAATGAAATCACTAGAGATAGCCAGAAATTTGCTATGGCTTCAGGCTCACTTTGCCCTTAAGTAAATGAGGGATAAAATATGTAACTGACCTGTAGTGCTCGTCATTAAGGTACAGTGGGTGGAGGCACTTGATGTAATTTAATGTCCTAAGTAATACCTTACTATGGCATATTTGTCAACGAGACAAAAGGTTACACTGGTCAGCCAACTTGAAGTGGAATGTCTTAGGATTCCCCATGATTACTGGCTGCACCCTAAGCACCTTCTGGGCTTGCAAGCTGGATAGTCTTTTGTGTGTGGTCCCCTTGTATTATGTGGTCTTAAGGGCTGAGCTTATTGGGAATTGTTGGCTGTTGCCAAATTAATGTGAGACAGTTGTATAGTGCATTGGATTACACAAGGCCAGTCACCAAATGAAGGAAACAGTGGAAGCCACTGATGTGTGCAAGTGTCCAGTAAGGCCGTAGTTACTTCAGTTCCTTGAACAGTATTCATGACATGCCCACATCAACAGCATGTCCAAGGAAGTCTAGAAAAACATTTCTACTAACTTTAACTGTACTAGTATGCCTAAAAATGGTCTGTTACCATATGTCCGAATCTTTCATGATGTGGCAGTGCTGCTTACCACAGCGCGAAATCTCGTTTAGTGGCTTTGTGATTGAAGTACCCTTCTTCGGTGACTGGCCAGGAAACTCCCAAGATGTGAACCCCATTTAAAACCACTGGGCTGAAATCAACATAGGAAAGGATATCAAGTCACTCTCAAGGTTTTAGAATTTCATCCACAAGTTGTGGAGAAATTTACCCCATGAAACCCTGAAGAATGTGTTAATCACTTTCTAGATGGTTTAAGGACATCATAAACTGCAAGGGGTAACTATTTTGTGGTTGTGATTTTAGAGGGGGAAACCAATGTACTTTAATGACAAACACTATAAGGCTTTCTTTTCTCCCTATAAATGTAGTCAACCCTGCATGCATTCTACTGGTAAATGTCTTCAGGACCCTGAATCATAATATTAATCCAGACTTAAAACCCTTTCTGAGACAGTTTCAACAGAGCCCATGAGCATCACACAAATTAAAGCTTTTCTAATGTTCCATGGATGACTGAATTGATGTAGAACATCTTAGGAATAGAAAGGTATGCACATTGCAAGATGTTAGACTAATGAAGCTAGTTTGTACACAGTACAGAATCTGACCAGAGAGAAATTACAGCCAGCCTCTCTTGTTTCTGTCTCTCTTGCTGTTTTAAGAAGGGAACTTGACAGTTAATTGTTTTTGCCTTTCTCCCTGGCTAGTGGAACACAGGAAATGATTCTTCTTTAAAAACTGTCAAATCTTCATATAGTCAGTTACAATAAAATGACCATTGTTATAATGCACGACAGTGACTCCATTATTTTTTAAATGTGGCAGGTCGCTAGTGGGTGACTTTTATAGGATAAATTGCAGTAAATTCCCACCAGCTCTTCTGGATAAAAGTGAGAGGAAGAAAAGATTTGCAAAGACTTTACAAAGCTTTACAGAAAATAAGTATTTCAAGAGATATGTCTAGATATTGGTAAGGAGGTTATAATCTAAGGAATTGGACCTATCCTCCCTTTCCTTGGATCAAACCTGATAGACTCCTATTCCTCTACCCAGAGGTGCTGTATGACCCTTTTGGGTTTGGTGTTTTTTCCCAATGAGTGTCATAATAACAAAGCAAAATGTCAAAATGTGGTGTGGTGAAGGGTTTTTGATCCAAGGAATTAGACCTCTTGTCTCCTTCCTAGGATTGAATCTAAATACCCCCACCCCTCTCCTCTCACCATTCGTCTTCCTTTGGGGATATTTCCCTTTTGTGAATTTCAACTTATAGGAAGAGGGGAAAGGGATAGTTATTCATCCCATTCCTTTTAGGACCTTCGTGGTAGTGATGTTTGCTGTGGGAATTGGATTGTCTGGAAGTGCTGGGCAACCCTCCAGGTCCCCTATTGACAGGTATTCCTGAAGGATGTCTGTTGGTTCTGGGAGGTGGCAGCCAAAGGGGTACGACTCCCTCCGTTTCCAGTCACCGGGCTTGATTGATTCAGGAGGTGCCATCCTGGTGTACTGGAATACTGGGTAGGGTAAGGGGCAGTTTCCATGCAACACCAGCACTACTTGCTGCACCAAGGGTTCTCTTGGACGTGACAGGGTATATGCAGTTTATTTTTACTTCTCTTCAGAGCTGACCTTCGTCCCCCTAATCCTCTTTGTTTAATAAAAAAAAAAAAGTTTAATCATGGATAATCATATTCATGTTTTGCTGCCTTTCAGGCTCCTGGCCCCAGATTGCCCATGGACCATCCTTTGAACCTGACACCGCTTTTTGGGAACATTTCAAAAGGGTCACCCAAAACGGCTAACCCTTTTGATACCTCTGACTTACACTTTTTTGACCATGCTCCCAGCTTCCACAATGGCGCATCGCTTTTCATTTTTGGACTGTTTGCACATCACGGGATGGATTGGCTTGAAGCTATTGTCCAAACGACTTCAACCTGTACTAGATAATCCTTACACTATTTCTGAAATGCCTCCTTGCTCCTTCCTTAAACATATTTCCTGTAAATCTCTTCCCCTCAAGATGTATTTCAAAGATAGTTATGAACAAAATTCTTTTTTTGTTAAATCAGTCACACCTACTGATTACTTCACTGACCATGGCATTAGCAAAGCACTCATGATACATGTTGGTCAAGATGAATTCTTCCATGCTCTCAAGAGTGGGATGTGCATTGTTGCTATGATGGATACTGAACAATCTGACAGTAACTCCCTTGTTAGGTAAAAGGACACATGTACAGTATTCATTGTACAACTAATGCAACATTTTATTGTGGCAACATTTCGCTCTCCAGGAGCTTTGGTAGCAGCTTGAGAAAGCTCTTGGAGAGTGAAATGTTGCCACGATAAAATGTCGCATAAGTTGCACATGTCCTTTTACCTACCATATTGTTGGTAATTCTGCCAATATTATTACAATAATTCCCTTCAATTAACATCACCCCTCTCATAATACTCAGACATTCATCTCTCAATTCTAGCTGCATGCTAGAGCCCAACAGGACTGCACAATGTGGCCCAGACATCCAAGAGCAACTTGAGCTCCAGACTCTTCCTCTCACCAAATTGGAAACTTGTATCTGCCCTGTCCTGGTCGGACATTATCTTAAGAACATTACCAAATTAAGCTTTGACTGCTGGGAGCTTTCAGCTTTGGTTTATATAGCAGGACAACACTTACAAGTGTGGAAATTTCCCCAGATGCCTCAACAGTTCAGATATTGCTGGCACTTTGGCCACCTAGCCAAATATTGTTGATCTCTACCAGAATGCCTGATCTGCAGTGCAGCAGATTGTACTGCTTTTGGGCAAGTGCTACATGGTCTACTCTTTGTGTCTGTTTCCTTTATGCCCACTATCTATCCCTGGCATTTAGTTTCTGATTTCTTCCTTACCTCTATCACTCCTTTTATTAGGTACTTTTCATGTTCATCATTCTGTATGACCCTTGTGGGTTTAGCACTTAGTTTTGATTGTAATAATAATAATACTCATTATTATCTCTGGGAAGGTCTCATTGTAACTTGTGGTGATCAATTTTTAGAGGCTTTTCTACTTCTCTCCCTCCTCATTTTTTAAATAACTGCACCTTTTAACATTTCAGTCCTTGCACTTGTACTCTTCCCTGTATAGATCTCTATATGTTCTTTTATAGTACTGGACTTTGATAGGTTTGTAGTACTTGATCTTCAAAATGGCAGTCATTGCCTGCTACTTCTCAGTCTCACACTCAACCTCTTTGTCCCATTGGCAGTTTGAGTGGGCAGATTTTGCATTTTATTTGTGTCATACCCCTTTTTTGATGTTCCTCTTTTGTTGTCTTCAGATTAGTTGTTGCAACTTTTTATCACCACTGTTCTTGCTGCAGCTTTGATTGCCATCACTTAAACTTCAGGAAGGCATTATTGGAAATGTGTACTTGTGACTGTGGTTGTTCTGTGTGATTGAAATGCTGTGCCTGGGGCCACTACCATTATAACAATTACTGACTAGTTCCTAGCTTTTAAACAGGCAAGGGCATTTGCCTGTCATGTTTTAGGGGTAGCAGAATGTACTTGTTGGCAATCTTAGGTGTCCACTGTTACTTCCTCTTCCTCTATGTGTGGAGTCTGAAAGAAGATGCAAGTTGACTGGCAAGTACTCTCTTCACCCTGATCCTGTTTTTATGGTTACTTGCAATAGCATTTCAGACCGTTAGGATTGCCATAGCAATTGGACATCAGCTTGTCCATGTATCTTTCCCCTTCACTTCTTTCCTCCAAACCCATGACGGAGTCTGCACTTCTGAATTTTACTTCTCACATTGAGGAACCTTATAATGTGTCCATCATGCTTCATGAACTTTCGTCAGTTGACACTTTCCATGTGCAAACTGACAGCCGCTAGACCTGACAGTAACCATGTCCATATGCTTCAACACTTACACTCTACAGCACTTGCAGTCCTCTTATGCCTTTTCAATCTTGTTTGGTCCCAAGGGGTTCTGCATTCTCTATGGAAAACTGTCGTTGTCATGCCTTTTCACAAGTTAGGTACTTAGGGTCATGACACCTCTCATTATAGACCCATTGCCTTTTTTTTTTTTTAACCAGCTGTCTCCTGCTGAGTTAAGGTGACCCAATGGAGATAAATGGTATAAAATACCGACACTGGAAAAAGACACACACATGCAGTATAATGCAGTTCTTGATTGGCAATGTTTTGCCCACACTGGGCTTTATCAAGTCAAAGCAGATCTGTTTGTGACTTGATAAAACCTCTTATGTGGGTAAAATATTGTCAGTAAAGGATTGCAGTAGTAGTAGGTAGTAGGTAGGTAGTAGGTAGTAGGTTGGTAGACAGCAACCACCCAGGGAAGTACTACCGTCCTGCCAGATGACTGTGAAACAAAAACCTGTAACTGTTTTGCATGATGGTAGGATTGCTGGTTTCTTTTTCTGTCTCATAAACACGCTAAGATAACAGGGATATCTTGCTACTCCTACTTACACTTTGGTCACACTTCACAGACACGCACATGCATATATATATATACATACATCTAGGTTTTTCTCCTTTTTCTAAATAGCTCTTGTTCTTTTTTATTTCTTCTATTGTCCATGGGGAAGTGGAAAAGAATCTTTCCTCCGTAAGCCATGCGTGTCGTATGAGGCGACTAAAATGCCGGGAGCAATGGGCTAGTAACCCCTTCTCCTGTATACAATTACTAAAAAAGAGAAGAAGAAAAACTTTATAAAACTGGGTTGCTTAAATGTGCGTGGATGTAGTGCGGATGACAAGAAACAGATGATTGCTGATGTTATGAATGAAAAGAAGTTGGATGTCCTGGCCCTAAGCGAAACAAAGCTGAAGGGGGTAGGAGAGTTTCAGTGGGGGGAAATAAATGGGATTAAATCTGGAGTATCTGAGAGAGTTAGAGCAAAGGAAGGGGTAGCAGTAATGTTAAATGATCAGTTATGGAAGGAGAAAAGAGAATATGAATGTGTAAATTCAAGAATTATGTGGATTAAAGTAAAGGTTGGATGCGAGAAGTGGGTCATAATAAGCGTGTATGCACCTGGAGAAGAGAGGAATGCAGAGGAGAGAGAGAGATTTTGGGAGATGTTAAGTGAATGTATAGGAGCCTTTGAACCAAGTGAGAGAGTAATTGTGGTAGGGGACTTGAATGCTAAAGTAGGAGAAACTTTTAGAGAGGGTGTGGTAGGTAAGTTTGGGGTGCCAGGTGTAAATGATAATGGGAGCCCTTTGATTGAACTTTGTATAGAAAGGGGTTTAGTTATAGGTAATACATATTTTAAGAAAAAGAGGATAAATAAGTATACACGATATGATGTAGGGCGAAATGACAGTAGTTTGTTGGATTATGTATTGGTAGATAAAAGACTGTTGAGTAGACTTCAGGATGTACATGTTTATAGAGGGGCCACAGATATATCAGATCACTTTCTAGTTGTAGCTACACTGAGAGTAAAAGGTAGATGGGATACAAGGAGAATAGAAGCATCAGGGAAGAGAGAGGTGAAGGTTTATAAACTAAAAGAGGAGGCAGTTAGGGTAAGATATAAACAGCTATTGGAGGATAGATGGGCTAATGAGAGCATAGGCAATGGGGTCGAAGAGGTATGGGGTAGGTTTAAAAATGTAGTGTTAGAGTGTTCAGCAGAAGTTTGTGGTTACAGGAAAGTGGGTGCAGGAGGGAAGAGGAGCGATTGGTGGAATGATGATGTAAAGAGAGTAGTAAGGGAGAAAAAGTTAGCATATGAGAAGTTTTTACAAAGTAGAAGTGATGCAAGGAGGGAAGAGTATATGGAGAAAAAGAGAGAAGTTAAGAGAGTGGTGAAGCAATGTAAAAAGAGAGCAAATGAGAGAGTGGGTGAGATGTTATCAACAAATTTTGTTGAAAATAAGAAAAAGTTTTGGAGTGAGATTAACAAGTTAAGAAAGCCTAGAGAACAAATGGATTTGTCAGTTAAAAATAGGAGAGGAGAGTTATTAAATGGAGAGGTAGAGGTATTGGGAAGATGGAAGGAATATTTTGAGGAATTGTTAAATGTTGATGAAGATAGGGAAGCTGTGATTTCGTGTATAGGGCAAGGAGGAATAACATCTTGTAGGAGTGAGGAAGAGCCAGTTGTGAGTGTGGGGGAAGTTCGTGAGGCAGTAGGTAAAATGAAAGGGGGTAAGGCAGCCGGGATTGATGGGATAAAGATAGAAATGTTAAAAGCAGGTGGGGATATAGTTTTGGAGTGGTTGGTGCAATTATTTAATAAATGTATGGAAGAGGGTAAGGTACCTAGGGATTGGCAGAGAGCATGCATAGTTCCTTTGTATAAAGGCAAAGGGGATAAAAGAGAGTGCAAAAATTATAGGGGGATAAGTCTGTTGAGTGTACCTGGTAAAGTGTATGGTAGAGTTATAATTGAAAGAATTAAGAGTAAGACGGAGAATAGGATAGCAGATGAACAAGGAGGCTTTAGGAAAGGTAGGGGGTGTGTGGACCAGGTGTTTACAGTGAAACATATAAGTGAACAGTATTTAGATAAGGCTAAAGAGGTCTTTGTGGCATTTATGGATTTGGAAAAGGCGTATGACAGGGTGGATAGGGGGGCAATGTGGCAGATGTTGCAAGTGTATGGTGTAGGAGGTAGGTTACTGAAAGCAGTGAAGAGTTTTTACGAGGATAGTGAGGCTCAAGTTAGAGTATGTAGGAAAGAGGGAAATTTTTTCCCAGTAAAAGTAGGCCTTAGACAAGGATGTGTGATGTCACCGTGGTTGTTTAATATATTTATAGATGGGGTTGTAAGAGAAGTAAATGCGAGGGTCTTGGCAAGAGGCGTGGAGTTAAAAGATAAAGAATCACACACAAAGTGGGAGTTGTCACAGCTGCTCTTTGCCGATGACACTGTGCTCTTGGGAGATTCTGAAGAGAAGTTGCAGAGATTGGTGGATGAATTTGGTAGGGTGTGCAAAAGAAGAAAATTAAAGGTGAATACAGGAAAGAGTAAGGTTATGAGGATAACAAAAAGATTAGGTGATGAAAGATTGAATATCAGATTGGAGGGAGAGAGTATGGAGGAGGTGAACGTATTCAGATATTTGGGAGTGGACGTGTCAGCGGATGGGTCTATGAAAGATGAGGTGAATCATAGAATTGATGAGGGAAAAAGAGTGAGTGGTGCACTTAGGAGTCTGTGGAGACAAAGAACTTTGTCCTTGGAGGCAAAGAGGGGAATGTATGAGAGTATAGTTTTACCAACGCTCTTATATGGGTGTGAAGCGTGGGTGATGAATGTTGCAGCGAGGAGAAGGCTGGAGGCAGTGGAGATGTCATGTCTGAGGGCAATGTGTGGTGTGAATATAATGCAGAGAATTCGTAGTTTGGAAGTTAGGAGGAGGTGCGGGATTACCAAAACTGTTGTCCAGAGGGCTGAGGAAGGGTTGTTGAGGTGGTTCGGACATGTAGAGAGAATGGAGCGAAACAGAATGACTTCAAGAGTGTATCAGTCTGTAGTGGAAGGAAGGCGGGGTAGGGGTCGGCCTAGGAAGGGTTGGAGGGAGGGGGTAAAGGAGGTTTTGTGTGCGAGGGGCTTGGACTTCCAGCAGGCATGCGTGAGCGTGTTTGATAGGAGTGAATGGAGACAAATGGTTTTTAATACTTGACGTGCTGTTGGAGTGTGAGCAAAGTAACATTTATGAAGGGATTCAGGGAAACCGGCAGGCCGGACTTGAGTCCTGGAGATGGGAAGTACAGTGCCTGCACTCTGAAGGAGGGGTGTTAATGTTGCAGTTTAAAAACTGTAGTGTAAAGCACCCTTCTGGCAAGACAGTGATGGAGTGAATGATGGTGAAAGTTTTTCTTTTTCGGGCCACCCTGCCTTGGTGGGAATCGGCCGGTGTGATAATAAAAAATAAATAAATAAAGGATTGCACTATACAAATTTTTTTTTTCCACCATAGGGTGACCCAAAAGAGTAGAAACACTTTCACCATCACTCACTCCATCACTGTCTTACCAGAGGCATGCTGACATTACATCTTAGATGCCCCTCCAAACTGCAATATCCCAACTCCTCAAAGTGAAGGCACTGTACCTCCCACCTCCCTGAATCCCTTCCTGTTACTTTCCTCACAATCCAACAGCACGTCAAGTCATAAAAGCCACTTGCCTCTACTCGTATATAACACACTCACACTCTTGTTGGATGTCCAAGCCCCTTTGCATACAAAACCTCATTTATCCCCTCCAACCTTTCCTAGGTTTGACAACTACCCCTGTTTCTCTCCACTACAGATTTATATGCCCTCCAAGTCATCCTGTTTTGCTCCATCCTTTAAATGTCCAAACTACCTCAGTAATCTTTCTACAGCTCTTTGGATTATTGAGGTCAAATTGAAAATCTTTAAATACTTTTAGTAACTCTACACCTCTTAATCTCCAAATGACAATTTCTCAACATAATATTCACACCATACATTGCCCTCAGGCACGACATCTCCACTGCCTCCATCCACCTCCTCGCTTCAACATTTGAAGCCCATGCTTCACACTTGTATAAGAGTGTTGGTATCACTGTATTCTGATATATTCCCATTTATTTGCCTCCATGGAGAACATTCTTTGTCGCCACAGATGCCTCAGTGCACCACTCACGTTTTTCTCATCAGTTTTATGGGTCACCTCATCTTTCATAGACCCATCTACTAACAAGTCCACTCCCAAATATCTGAACATATTGACTTCTTCTATACACCCTTCTTCAACTCTGATATATCCAGTCTTTTATTAGGTAATTTTTTTGGTTAATCTCATCACCTTGCTTTTTTCTCTGCTCTCTTCAAAATTCCTCCACCAATCTTTGCACCTTCTCTTCAGAATCTCCCAAAAGAACTGTGTCATTGGCAAAAAGCAACTGTGACAGCTCCCATTTCGTATTAGATTCTTAATCATTTGATCCCACACATCTCCCCAGTATTCTAGCATTCACTTCTTGTACAACCCCATTTATAAATACAGTATGTAAAGCAACTATGGTGACATCATGCATCCCTGTCTAATTCCTATTTTTTTTTTTCATCAAACTGGCCATATCCCACCGAGGTAGGGTGACCTAAAAAGAAAAACTAAAGTTTCTCTTTTCAACTTCAGTAATGTATACAGGAGAAGGGGTTACTAGCCCCTTGCTTCCAGCATGTTAGTTGCCTCTTATGACACGCATGGCTTATGGAAGAAGAATTCTGTTCCACTTCCCCATGGAGATAAGAGGAAATAAATAAGAACAAGAACTAGCAAGAAAATACAAGAAAACCCAGAGGGTTGTGTGTAAATGTGCTTGTATATTCATGTGTAGTGTGACCTAAATGTAAGCAGAAGTACCAAGACTTACCTGAAATCTTGCATGTGTATGAGGCAGAAAAAAAAACAGCAGCAGTCCTACCATCATGTAAAACAATTCCACTCGCTTGGCGGGATGGTTGTACCTCCCTTGGCGGTTGCTGTCTACCAGCCTGCTACCTAGGTAATTCCTACTTTTACTGGAAAGTAATTTCTCTCCTACATACCCTAACCTGAGCCTCACTATCTTCATAAACATTTAACAGGATTCAGTAACCTACAATCTATTTCATACACTTGCAACATCTGCCACATTTCTTCCCTATCCATCCTATCATATGCCTTTTCTAATGCAATGAAAACTTCCTTACCTTTATCTAAATGTTGTATACTTATATACTCCAGTGTAAACACTTGGTCTACACATCCCCTACCCTTCCTAAAACCTTGTTTATCTGTAATCATGCTGTCATACCCTTAATTCCTTCAGTAATAACTCTACCATACACTTTACCTGGTATAGTCAACAGGCTTACTTCCCAATAATTCTTGCTCTCTTGTATCTTCTTTTTCTTTATACAAAGGAACTCTGCACTGTCTCTGCTAATCCCTAGGTACTTTCCCCCTTTTTAAACATTTATTAAACATATGCATCAACCACTCCAAAACTATATCACCATCTGTTATACCTCCCTGGCCAGTACCTGAAATACTGCCTCCCTCTCTTGATCACTATTTAACAGCTCAAAATATTTCCTCCATCTTCCCAATATTTCCACCTTCCTTTGTAGTAACTCCCTTCTTGCTTTTTAACTGTTAAATCCATTGTTATTATTAGTGCAGTTTGAAAATTATTAGAATGTGTAGTTAAATATTTAGTATAGTGCTTGCAACCTCAGTTGTCTTCCCTCATCAATTTGGTTTTCATAGGGGCCATGCTATCATCAACCCTTTAATCCACTTGGGTACCAATGTTTGCAATGCTTTCACTAATGACCACTGTTATTGCAATTTTTTTTCTTGAAAACTCTTATGACACCACCTAGTGTTAAAACATCTTGGTTCAAGCCAATTCCTTGGGCCTCAGAGGCAATTTGCCTCTTCCTCAGAGATTTCTTGTTGGAGAAGCACTTGTGTGTCCAGTTAAATAATAGCTTTTTTACCCCCCTGACTTCATTCAGGGTGAAGGCATCACTCAAGGCTGCAATCTTATCACTACCACTCTTCCCGCTTGCTATAAATGTCCTTGCATCTGTTCTCCCCTCTAATATTTAAGTATCTCTTTACATTGATGATTTTGCTATAATTTGTACAGATGCTGATTGTCACCTCGTAGCAGCCTTTCTCCAGGGTGACGTTGATCGTGCTTCCTGGTGGGATGCTAAAACATATTCAGATTCTTTTCACAAAATGCTCTATTGTCCCTCATACCATTTTATACTGTTTGGGTTCCTGTATCCCTGAACAGCATACAGTAAAATTTCTCAGGTCTTCTGTTTCATTGCTGAATGTCCTGAAAGCTGCTTTTGCTTGTTATCATTGCCTGAACCTCCTAAAATCTCTAGCCCATCTTACTTGGGGGCTGATAGATGAACCTTTCTTTGCCTTCATTCTGCTTTAATCTTATCTAAAACTGTGACCAACTATATTCTTTGGCCTTCTCTGCTATTCTTTCTAAACTTGATCCTATTCATCATCATAGGTAATGCAGAGCTTTTTGATCTTTCCGAAGTCAAGATACTTTATGCAAAGATGAATGCCCATTCTTTTTGGGATTGGGCAAATACTCATTGCCTCCATTATTTTGGGTGCTTTGGCAAACTTCATGTACCTATTTTCTCTTTACATTTGCTCTGTTGGCTTCCTTAATTAACCTCCCCTTTATATTCACCCTTCATTTTATTTTTTTTCCTCCTGCCTTGGGAATCCTAATGATTAATGTTTGCTCCTCCCTATTTTCTTGTGTGAAAGCTCACTTGCCTGCTGTAATTTAACACTCGCTCTTTATTGAATATTTCCATTCTCATTTGATGCTGTTGCAGTGTACACTGATGGTGTTGGGCATGCAGCAGTCTTTCCTGAAAAATCAACCCATGGTCATTTACTAGAATCATCCAGTGTTTAAGCAGCTAAGTTGTATGCAGTTTTCACTAATATCATATACAGTGTTGGTTCATAGTTATTTTGGATTCCTGCAGTGCATTACAGAAATCTGACTTCCTTATCCCATCATCCTTCAGATACAAATCTGGTTATCCAATATTTCTGTTAAACACAGACTTCTTTTCATGGGTCCCTGAAAGTGCCAATGTTTGGGGCAGTAAACAAGCAGACTCAGCCACTTGGTCAGCTGTTCATGACCAGTTTCTTACAGGGGATATTCTTTTCTTGGACTAGTTTTGAGGGGCTTCTTAACCACTGGCAACAATGTTGGTCTGCGTTGGACCACAACAGTGTTTTTTTGTCAAACCACATTTAGGATTCTGGCTATCTTACCACTGCTGTTGTGTTTGGGAGATTGCATTCTTCCGCTTATGTATCGACCACAAAGGGCTCACTCACTTCATGGAAAAATGCCCAGCACTGCTCTGCGAGGAGTGTCAGTTCACCACATCTTAATAGTGCCCTGTCTATTAATGGATATTCAGCATTCACTTGTGACATCTCTGCCATCCCATCATACACTGACCTCATTGAAAAGCCCACCTTTGATGTAGACTATCTTTTTAGCTGTTGCACTCTCCCCTGCCCCCACTAGCCCCTACCCTTGCACATGCCCTCCTACCCTTTGCATGTCTCCTCTTGCACATCCCTCCCTGCAGTGCTGTATTACCCTTTTGGGTTTAGCACTTGATTACATTAGTTTTGCATGTATTTTACTTCATGTCAATGATGCGTACATTTACAATCATGCAATAATTTTTAGACATTGATGTGTCTAGGTGAGAATGAAATTAACATCTTCAGTGCTCTTTCAGCTCTTAATATTTCTTATTTTTTCTCATCAAGAATTTAAAATAATCTTTCCCTTGATGTCCTCTTCAAGGGGGGCTCCTTGCCATGGTAAAGAGGCTATCGGTCAGAGGAATCGGACCTCTTGGTCTTCTTCCTCCGACTGAACCTAATTACCCCCCCCCATCCTCCCTTCCCTACCCCACCCCACCCTCCCCATGCCCCCCCCTTTTTTTCCCCCCTTTCCTCCCCTCTCCCCGCCCTCCCGTAGTTTCCCGTCCTATTTGTAGTATCTGGGGTCCTCCCCTCGGGCATTACGGTTTCTAGGCAGGGGGGAGTGTGCCAGGGTTCATCCCACTCTGTGGGGTCCCTCGGGGGTGGTGTGGTTTGCCGTGGAATCTGAATTGTCTGAAGGTGTCTTGCTCCCTTCCCGGATTTACGAGAAGTGAGCGGGGTTCCCTTCAGATAATGGGTGTATCTCCAGAAGCTGCCTGTTGGTTATGGGAGGTGGCAGGCGAAGGAGGTATGCTTTGTGGCGGGTTTCCGATCGCCCTTTCTTTTGTCCGCTGAGGTGGCTCGGTAGATGTGAGGCTGCTGTCCCGGAGCGCTGGTTTACTGGCGTGGAGGGTAGGGTATGGCATGGGTTCCACACTGCATCTTCACTGCCTGTGGGCTTGAGGCCCTCTTGGTTGATGGGGTGAATTTCCGGCCCTTCCGTTCCTCCTAGTGACTGTCCCTTTGCTGTCCCTCTTTTTTTTTCTTCTTTCATTCTTTCTTTTTTCTAAAAATAACAAGAAAGGGGATATTATGGAAGAATCTACGTTATTATGGAGTCTTCACCTGATGAAACCCTTCCTCCTCCCAGACCCTTATCTGATCCAACACCCTGTTCTGACCCAGCTTCATTTTCAGTCCATTCTCTCGACTCTTCTCATACTCCTGTATCTTCTGCTGGTGACACTTCATCACCTGCTTCAGGTGCTGTGGAGTCACTCATTTGTCCATGTCGCTACTTCTAGCACGCCTTTCATGATTCATCCAGCTTCCCTGAATACAGTGCGACAGTTTTTGGATCGCCCGCCTCCCTTGGGTCAGACCACTTGTGGTACTACTCCTAAACGTCCAAGACAACCTACTGATGACAATTTGTCGATGATGGCTCAAAAACGACCTATATGACACTCGCTACCTTTGTGTACCGGGGTAATGAGTGCGCAGTGGACAAAATTCTTTTCTTTACAAATGACATGTCAAACAGATTACTGTCTGATCATGGAATTGGTAAAACTTTTTTAAGGTATGTTGGCCAAAATACATCTTTCCATGCTCTTCGAAGTGGTGCGCATGTCGTATCCATACAGAATTCAGAGCAAGCTCACGCTCTCTCCTGCATCACTTCCATTGATGACGTACCAGTCACCATTCGTAAGCACGCTGCTCTTAATTCTTGCAATGGTACTGTGGTCTTACTATGTACCATTGTACAGAGTGATTTTTTTTGTCTTGCGGCGATGATATTTTAGAACGATTAGTCCTTCAAAAACCTCCCTATTCTTAACAATTTGACTGTTGCAACCTCAAATCCTGAAGTGTCTCCTGATGTTGCAAAATATTTGAAAAAAAAAATGGAATGATAGAGAATCTTTTCTTGATGATAATGACACCAAAAGTACGAAATTTGATGGAAAATTTACGGAATTATTCTCTCACGAAGTTAGCGACCTCAACGACATTTACGCATCGGCGATTTTGCCCACTTTGTGGCCTATTTTCGGCCAATTCCATTGTTCCAGTCCACTAAACTCGTAGCTATTTCTTTAGAAATCCATTTGTTCTATCGATTGAGTACAAGAAACCGCTCATTTACCTATTTCAACTACCCAGTAAAGTGGTCAGAAATTGGCAATTTGGCCAATTTCATGCAAATTAAAAAAATGTCAATTTCAAAATAGGGTCTAGAATAAATAATGCAAACATTCTTGGCACTAAAGTAACATTTTCTCTGTTCATCAGTCACGTTTCCAGGCTCCTGTTATAATACTCTTGCTTTCTATTTTGAATTTTTATTCACAAAAAATAGAAGATTTACTGTTATGCAGACTACTGCAATATTGTAATATGTATAAATAATGCCAACCCACTTGTGATTGCGTATTAGAATGGCTAGTTGGACATTTATTGGACAATGACGTCATTTATTTACTCTTGAACATCTGCAAAAATTGAACATTTCTGCCACTTTGAACTCCATTTCAAGATCCTCTCCTGTCTTCGCATCGGCTATGCTCATCTTACTCACAGGTATCTCATAGAGAGGTGCCCTGTTCCTCTCTTTGAGAATTGTCACGTTTTAGTATCCGTTAGCCACATTCTGTTGGAATGAGCACGCAGAATTTACCTCCAACGTCATCTCCGCTCTGCTGCCCTTTCTTTACTTTTCCTTTTTGCTGATGGACCCTCCTTTAATCCAGACTCTCTCATTGACTTTTTGACAGCAGCTGATTTACTCTAATGATGATTCCTCTAGTACTCTCCTCTGTCCTTTCTACCTTAATCTCTTGCTACCCTCTACCCCTGCACTATCCACTGCCATGCTGCACTCCATACCCTAATAATCATCCCTCTCCCTCTTGCCACCCATTTCCCCTGCATCCTTCCCTGCCCTGCTGCATTGTATAACCCTTGCAGCTTAGTGCTTCTTCTTGATTATAATAATTGCCCTTGATGTTAAATTTTTTGAACTGTATGATGAGAATAAATTATAAAAGATATATCAGCAGTTTGAAACACTTCACTATGTGCATTATTTTAAATTCAATATATTGGTATTTCTGCCTTCATTTCTTTAAATTTTCTTTGAAAAAATAGAATAAAAAAAAAATACCTGGAGAGGGTTTCGGAGGTCAACACGCCTGTGGCCCGGTCTGAGACCAGACAGTAATATAAAATTTATTATGCAGGCTGTTAGTAACCCTTAAACTGTCCACACCACCCAGATTGAGAGCACCTGTGTCTTAAAGTTTGATAAGAAATTTTGTTCTAAAAGGGTAGGGAATCATTTTTCTAAAGGTAATGATGCTAAAAATGCAGAAATTGATGTAATATTTACGGAATTACATGGATGCTAAGTTGGAGAGCGGGAAGCACCTTAATAGCAATTTTGCCCACTTTGAGGCCTATTCTAGGCTAATTCCTTTGCTTAATCCCAATGCCTGGCTATTTTATTAGCATGCTTTTCATATTATTGCTTGCTAAAAAAACTGCCCATTCAACTATCAGACCTACCCTATTAAGTGCCCAGAAGCTGAAAATTTGGTCAATTTTTTACTACTATTTTCAATAAATTGCTATTTAAAAATGGAGTAAGAAAAACACCCTAGGCATTCCAGCCACTAAAGCAACCCTCCCCCTGTTCATTAATCGTGTCCCCAGGCCTCTATATAACGTTACCTTCCATTTTGAATCCATTGTCACACGCAATAGATTTTTTCCCCTATTACTCTAATAACAAACCACAACCAAGAATGCTTGATCATGGTATAGACTACAGTGGACCCCCGGTTAACGATTTTAATCCGTGCAAGAGGGGTAATTGTTATGCGAAATAATCGTTATGTGAATGAATTTTCCCCATAAGAAATAATGGAAATAAAATTAATCCGTGCAAGACACCCAAAAGTATGAAAAAAAAAATTTTTTACCACATGAAATGTTAATTTTAATACACACAAACTGAAAAAGGCATGCACACTTACATGACACTTACTTTTATTGAAGATCTGGTGATGATTGATGGGATGGGAGGAGGGGAGAGCATTATCTTCTTACTGTTTAGAAGGGGAATCCCCTTCCATTAGGACTTGAGGTAGCAAGTCCTTTTCCGGGGTTACTTCCCTTCTTCTTTTAATGCCACTAGGACCAGCTTGAGAGTCACTGGACCTCTGTCGCACAACAAATCTGTCCATAGAGCTCTGTACCTCCCGTTCCTTTACGATTTGTCTAAAATGGGCCACAACATTGTCATTGAAATAGTCACCAGCACGGCTTGCAACAGCTGTGTCAGGGTGATTTTCATCCATAAAGGTTTGCAGTTCAACCCACTGTGCACACATTTCCTTAATTTTTGAAGTAGGCACAATGGATTCCACAACTGGCATAGGCTTCTCAGGGTTAGCCCCAAACCCTTCAAAATCTTTCTTAATTTCCATACTAATTCTCACCCTTTTTACCACAGGGTTGGCACTAGAAGCTTTCTTGGGGCCCATGGTCACTTATTTTCCAGAAACAGCACCGAAAACACTGTAATAATACGAAATATTCCGATTGTATGCTTGGATGTTACCGCGGAGGCTGGCTGGTAAACAATGCCACCGGCGGAACATGTGAGCGCGTCTCGGAAGAAAATCGGTAAGCGGGTTTTTAAGCGGTATGTGAGGCAAAATTTTTGCAATTAAAGTAAGCGGTATGCGAAATAATCGCTATGTGATGCCATCGTTATGCGGGGGTCCACTGTATTCCGATAATAATGCAGCCCCAGTCAAAACTCAAAACTGGGAGGTAGGCCCTTACTGTTTCCCAGGAAATCGAACATTTCTGCCACTTTGAGGACTATTGCAGATCACTTCTGGCCTTAAACTGACTAATATCTTCTCCATATCATTAGTCTCTCTTCTGGTCTATTGGCACAAAGATATGGCCTTTTTTTTTTTTTTTTTTTTTAAACCGACCATCTCCCACTGATGTAGGGTATCCTAAAAAGAAACACTTTCACCATCATTCATTATCAGTCTTGCGAGAGGCATGTTGATACTACAGTTCAGATGCCATTCCAAACAACAGTTATCCCCACCTCCTTCAGAGTGTAGGCAATGTACTTCCCACCTTCAGAACACAAGTCTGGCTGGCTAACTGGTCTCCCTGAATTACACCTGCTTACACTCCAACAGCTCAAGTTCCAAAAAGTGTTTACCTCCAGTCCTATCTAACATGCTCACATGCACCTGCTGGTTGTCCAATCCCCTCACACACACAACCTCATTTATTCTCCTCTAACCTTTCCTAGGGAGACTCCTACCCTGCCTTTCCTCCACTACAGATACAGTGGAACCTTGTTTTTTGGCTGCTGTGTTTATTGGCTGATTCGTATTTAGACCAGTTTTTCGGCAAAAATTTTGCTCCGCATTTCGGCCATTGCCTCGTATATCGGCCGTATTAGACTCGTCATCCCAGGACGCCACGTGTAGGTGAGTCAGTCTCCCTTTGTCTGTCGGCGAGTGAGAATGTACTCCATGCATTCATCCAAACATTTCCTTAAAATCCATTCTTTTTGGTGTTTTTTTTTTTTATTAAGTGTGACTGTGAAATAAGCCACCATGGGCAGGGAGTGTAGCAGGGAGGGAGGGAGCGGAGCAGGCAGGCAAGCAGGGAGTGTAGCAGGCAAGCAGGGAGTGTAGCATGGAGGGAGGAAGTGTAGCAGGCAGGCAGGGAGTGTAGCACACATGCAGGGAGGGAAATAACCCCAGAGAGGGCTTTGACACCTGAAGTCCTTATGGAGGGGGATTCCCTTTCTAAACAATCAGTCCTCCCTCTCTCCATAAGTCATAAGCCAACAAGAGTCCTCAATGAAGGTATGTAATAGTGATTTAAATGTTTATTTATTTATTTGGTTCTCATTGTTTTGTGTATGTGAAACTATAATTAATCTTTAAAAAATATTTTTGGGTGCCTGGAATGGATTAATTGTATTTACATTAATTCTTATGGGAAGTATTGCTTCGAATTTAGGCCGAACTTCTGGAATGGATTACGGCCAAAAAAACGAGGTTCTACTGTATATACACCCTCCAAGTCATCTTAGTTTGCTTCATTTCCTCAAAATGTCCAAACCACCTCAACAATCCCTCTGCAGTCCTGTGGATAATACTTTTAGTAACTCCACACCACCTAATCTCCAAGCTGTGAATTCTCTGCATAATATTTACACCACACATTTCCCTCATACACTTCCTCCAGCCATCTCCTCGCTGCAACATTCACAACCCATGCTTCACACCCATATAAGTGTTGGTACGACTACACT
Source organism: Cherax quadricarinatus (assembly GCF_038502225.1). NCBI lineage: Eukaryota > Metazoa > Arthropoda > Malacostraca > Decapoda > Parastacidae > Cherax > Cherax quadricarinatus. Next base: position 14,119,903 of record NC_091304.1, on the reverse strand, counting down.
TATACATTCCCCTCTTTGCTTCCATGGATAACTTTTTTGTGTCCACAGATGTCTCATTGTGCCACCTACCCTTTTTTTTTCCTTCATCAGTTCTATGGCTCACCTCATCTTTCATATACCCAGCCACCAGTAAGTCTATTCCCAAATATCTGAATGCTTTCATTTCCTCCATAATCCTTCCTTCCAATCTGTTATCCAATCTTTCATTTCCTAACTACTTTGTTACTCTCATCATCTTGCTCTTTCCTATGTTCGCTTGTAATTTCCTTCCTTTATATAGCCTCCCAAATTCGTCCACTGACCTTTGCAAATTCTCTTCAGAATTTCCCAAAAGCACAGTGTCATAAGCAAAAATTAACTGTGGCTACTCCCATTTTGTATTAGATTCTGCATGTTTTAATTGCACACCTCTCCCCAACACCCAAGTATTCACTTCTTTTACATCCCCATCTATAAACAACCATGATAACATCACACATCCCTGTCTAAGGTCTACTTTTACTGGAAAATAATCTCCCTCTTACATATCCTAACCTGAGCCTAACTATCCTAGCAGCTCTTGACAGCATGTAGTAACTTACCACATCTGCCACATTGCTCTCCTATCCACCCTATCATACTTTTTTTCTTTTTCAACGAATCTGCTGTATCCCACCAAGGTAGAGTGACCCAATTTTTTTTTTTTTTTTTTTTAAATTTAGTAATTTATATAGAAGTTGTTACTAGCCCCTTGCTCCCAGCATTTTAGTCACCTCTTACAACATGCATGGCTTACGGAGGAAGAATTCTCTTCCACTTCCTCATGGAGCCTATCATATATGACTTCTAAATCCATGGAAGTGACAAAAACTTCTTTACCTTCATCCAAATATTGTTCAAGTATGTGCTTCAAGGTAAACACTTGGTCTACACATCCACTACCCTTTCTAAAGCATCCTTGTTCATTTGCGATCCTGCTTTCCATCTTACACTCAACATTCTTATTCCCCTATAATTTTTTTTTCTCTCCCTTTCCTTTATACAAAGAAATTATACATGCTTTCTACCAGTTCTTTGGTACCTTCCCCTCTTTCATACATTTGTTGAATAAAAGCGCCAAACACTCCAGAATTATACAGTGGACCCCCGCCTTACGATATTAATCCGTTCCTGAGAGCTCATCGTAAGCCAAAATTATCATTAGCTGAATTAATTTTCCCCATGAGAAATAATGGAAATCAAAGTAATCTGTTCCTGACACCCCAAAGTATGAAAAAAAAAAATTTTTTACCACATGAAATATTAATTTTAATACACACAAACTGAAGAAGACATGCACAATTACTACTCTACTAAGAATAGAATACATGACACTTACCTTTATTGAAGATCTGGTGATGATTGATGGGATGGGAGGAGGGGAGTGTGTGGAAGTTGTTTAAAAGGAGAATCCCCTTCCATTAGGACTTGAGGTAGAAAGTCCTTTTCTGGGGTTACTTCCCTTCATCTTTTAATGCCACTAGGACCAGCTTGAGTCACTGGACCTCTGTTGCACAAAAAATCTGTCCATAGAGCTCTGTACCTCCCGTTCCTTTAAGACTTTCCTAAAATGGGCCATGACATTGTCATTGTACAGGTTGCCAACACGGCTTGCAGTAGCTGTGTCAGAGTGATTTTCATCTATAAATTTTTGCAGTTCAACCCACTTTGCACACATTTCCTTAATCTCTTTTATCAATTCCATACTAATTCTCGCCCTTTTTTACCACAGGGATGGCACTAGAAGCTTTCTTGGGGTCCATGGTGACTTATTTTGCAGTTACAAGCACTAAAAACACTGGGATAATGTGAAATGTACCGTATGTATGCGTAGATGCGACCGCACTGGCTGGCTTGTAAACACTGGCGCTGAGGCCACATGTGGGACGCGTCCCGGACGAATCATGTAAGGCGAGTTTTTTATCGTGAGGCGAGGCAAAATTTTTGCGTTCAAATGCTTCGTATGGTGGATTTAACGTAACGCGATGCGTTCGTAAGGCTGGGGTCCACTGTACCACAAAAGCCACCAAGTCATTATTTTAACCCTTTCACTGTCCAAACCTTCAAAATTAATATTGCTCTGTGTCCACATTTAAAAAAAAAAAAATTAATGAGATGGAAGTGAATTTTTTTTTTCTGGAGGTAATGACACCAAAAGTACAAAATTGATGGAAAACTAATGGAATTTTGCAGGTGCAAATTTAGTGGTTTGGGTGCAGTTTACACCAGTGATTTCACCCACTTAGTCCTATTTTAAGACAGTTCTGTTGCTACATTCGGCCAAATTCTTAACTATTTTGCTAGTATACCTTCAGTTCTATTAATTGAGCACAAGAAATCGCCCATTCAACTGTTAGAACTACCCTATAAGGTGCACAAGTCCATAACCTGATCGATTTTACACAGAATTAAAAAAATTAGTTTAAAAAGTCTTAAAAATAAATAACAGACATTCCAAGCACTAATATAATTCCTGTTCAGTAATAACCACCTACTACACTTACCTTTCATTTTTAATTCATAATCAAACAAAAAATTGAAGACTTACTCTTTCTTGAAAAATAAAATATAACCAGGAATGATTGGTCATGGTTTACAGCATCCCAATAATTGAATTACTTCTATTAAAAACCCATTTAACAAACAGGGGTTTAGAGGGGCCTTGCCTGTCCTTAGGAAAATTGTCAAAAATTGAATATTTCTGCTACTTTGAGCCCAATATAGAGCAACTTTCAGGTCTGAAACTGACCAAAATTTCAGTAGTAGATCTTCCATTAAATTATACCAAGCAATCACCAATAAAACCATAAAAACCAGCCTAGAAAACACCTTGAACTTGTTATTTTAAATGAGGCACACATGGTTGCTTTTCTTATGCACTGCATAGGATAGGATTTTTTTTATCCAGTGCACACTCGCTGCATAGACTCATTCTCATTTCTAGGCCAAAATATACTGCTCAGCTTATCTGAGGGAGCTTTGCTCGAAACGTAGATCAACGTGAGAGACTCTGACCTCAGTAATGTAGATCTGCATGACGGCCACTCGAAGGATTAACCCAAACTCACAGTTAGTTGCTCCCATCATTCACTGCCTGGAGCAGGATTTTATTTTTATACTACTCACGCCAATTGCACAAACCCATTCTTCACGTCTAGGCCACTGAGCTTGATGCTTGGTCTGATAGTATTTTCATGTCCAGGCCAAAATTTGCCACTCGCTACAAATTTGAGGGCGCTATAAATTATGCATACTAGTGTCATGGATGCTGATTACTAGACAACTGACAGCTTAAGGGTTAAAATACTGAATATCACTCAAATTATGTAGATTGCTTTTTATTAGTTTTGTATTTATTTTGCACTTTTCTTTAAATCATCAATTGGTTAAAGCAACTTCTTCAACAGATTCTGGTAGGACGAGAGATCCCCACTTGGGTGAATAGACTGGCATATGTCTCATCATGTGTCCCATTTCTACAACGGTGTCTCCCTAAGGAGTGGTTAACTCCAGTAGCACTCCAGCAATCTATTGAAAGACCCTCCCCAGACTCTCCAACATCTCCGGACCCTCCCTTTTCCAATTCGCCAAGTTCTGCTACCCGGGACAGGATTCCCCACTCTGTTGCAACTCCAAGGAATCACCGATCCACATCTCATTCTCGTAACTCTTTGTAACCTGTCATGTGTGCTATGTTTATGGTGACTGTTCATAGTTTTACTCATGTTTTTGACAGAATGTAGAGTGAAAGTTATTTGACAAAATGTATAAAGTGGATGGAAGTTTGATGAGTGTTTTATAAGGTTATTTTAGATATGTTATTATCTGTGTTTTAAGGCTACATATAGTTTTGATAATAAAAAGAAGTTAAATTTACAGTTATAGTGCATGACTGGCTGCAGTTACAATGCTGATGGCCTGCCATTGGTAACTGCAACAATGGCCATAGACTACAATGTAAAATTAAGGATGTGAGACTGTTGAGTCCTAGTTCTTCTTATGAGCTATATAGAAACTTAAGATTAGTGCCATAAAATAGTTAGAGAGAAGAGTCATGATACATAATACTTAGGCCATCCACACACATGTTGCAGTGAGAATATCATTTACACCTCACTGAAAAGTATTATAATATTTGGGTTGAAATTCAAGTACTGTACTATACGTGTTTAAAGATACTGCTACCAAATGATCTTACATGTAGCATATATGCTTTAAAAGCATAATCTCAGTCCAAATTTTGTTATTTTCTCAGTGGATTTAGTATCCAGAGCAGTACCTTGTAAGAAATATTGTCCTGTTGATTCACAAACAGGTTGCATCCTTGTGGTCTGTATTAGAAATGTATGCATTTGTTAAATATGAAATGGCACTGTTAATTGTTGCAAATGACATGAATTGATATTTGCATAGAACCATTAAGCAAATTTTTATTTTGGTTATTGAAAGTTGTTGCATAGGTGACATTGCAGAATCACCATATTGTAAAAGATATTTCCTGAGATAGAACAAAATAGTGTGGTCCCCCAGGTTTTTAGAAAAAATTATTTAGCACCCATTCCTACTGTCAAATTCAGCCACCCCTGCAAAATTAGAAAAAACAAAAATAAAAAAGTAGTACATATTTAAAGGAAATGCACATTAAGCAGTAAGTCTTGTAAATAGGTTTGAATTAAGATCCAGAATTTTTACGTGAATTTTGATAGACGATACATTTCTGTCATAAGGCATGCAAACGATATGAAATTTGTACTAGTGGATAAATGATAAAAATTATAACAATTATGTCTCTACTCTTCGGTTTTCATCGTTGTATTTAGTAATTTCGATAAAATATAATATATTTTATCTATCTATCTATCTCAAAAAGCTGGGAATGAAAGATAAATATATTTATAAAGCTGTGCTTTATATATTAAGTGATATCGAGACATTTTTTAATATTTTAAAACTATGTAACTCAATATATTGGGTTCATAGTGTGCCCTTTGGGTTATCCCTCAGTGAGGGTAGTTTGTTGTGTCTTAAAGACATTTAATGAATGTGCTTAATTTCTTGGGGGATGACATTGTTATGTTATGATCCCTGGATTTCACTCTCAGGTCTCACTGCCAACAGATAAAAAAAAGAAATACAGAAGGGTTGAGTTAAGCAGCCATTCACAGATTCACAAATCTGAAAATGGGCCTCAGCATATCTGGAGTTTGGCTCTCCCTTGTGTGTGTGTGTGTGTGTGTGTGTGTGTGTGTGTGTGACACCACATGTTCACATGCTATGACAGAAATCCTTTCTTACTCTGCACAGTACAAATAAACATTTAAAAATGTGCTAAATATTTAGGTACTAAAATACCTTTGGAAAACAAAAGTGACATTCCAATTCTATATTTTCATTATTCTAGATCCAATAGAGTATGCTTAGAACTTTCTCAATTTATTGTGCAGTGTCCTTTGGAAGTGCTGCAGCTAGACAGTACAACACCAGCAGGAAGAAAAAGGATAGGGTACTTGTATTATTTTTGAAATGCAGTACATTAGAAGTTTTTGCCAGAAGTGTCAAAGTACTGTATTTCTTAAACGTACATTGCTATTTTATTCTCATTTTGCATATATCAAAAATTGTCTTAAAAATCTATCATGTCACATTTTCTAGACTAAACCAACAGTCTGTGCAGCTTTTTTTTCTTCTCTTGCCAGAAGTTAGGGCATTGTAATTTTAAGTTTGGCAGTTATTACTCAGTGTACTTGTTTTAATAGTACTTTATCTTTACCCAGCATACAAAGTATTCAATCCTGCATAACCTGACGTGGCCCATTGGAACCTTATTTTGGGCATATTACTCGCGATAAAGTGTATAAAATTTATTTGACGTCCATTACCCTATAGTGACTGGAAGGCAGGGTGATACACTTACAAAGTTTTTAGCTGAAGTTAGAATTCTCGGGTACAGACTTGGTGTATGTAAGGTACAGTACGTAAAATTTAGTGAATTTTTGTTTTTGTTTACTACTAATAGTTAACAGTATTCTTTTACAAGTAAAATACAGTATTTAACAATTATATTTTTAATTTGCATATTCTATAGCTAAACAGAAAATATGAGCTTTTATTGCAGGTCATGAATTCCATTGTCGGTGATACCTGTAATCTTGTGCCAAGTCTGTATACAAAGTTGTTCATAGTTTTCTGTAATAATCATCTTTAATAACCTAAATTCTTGAATCCCATCCAGAAGAATGGAATGTTTGCTTGAATTGCTATGAAATGGTTGGTGATGTAAGAGTTAATATTGTAGGCATTTTTATTGCTATAAATAGTTCCAAAGTTTTATACACCCTTTTTCAAGCTGCCTTAACCAAAAATTAACATAGTATCTGCCTCTTGATATGGCATATCTCCAAGGATACTGTTGACTTTTAATGTTAAGGGGCTTTGGAAAAGTGCTTACATACTTCGTGTGAAAATTTGTGGGTTTGTGAGGGAATAATGTTTAAAATGATTTATAATATTGGATAAGCTAAATCTGGTATAGGACTTTCACAAATCTTCCATTGTGTACATGAGTTAGGTATTGAGCTGAAATATTTTCAGGGAGAAGTTATTATGTTTGGTGTATAGTCCTTGTCTTTTAAGTTCATGGAATAAATATTCTTTTTTTACTAACCCACTTTAATATACATTGTTTTTATTAAAATTACTTTTATACTGTATGCCTTTTATTATTTAGAAATAAGTTTGCCACCTTATAAACTAGGTCAACCATGCATGACTGATTATATTCATGATTTTGCTTGCTACAATTTTGTTTGTAGCTAGTGTAAGTTTGCAAGAGGTTATTGGGCCTGATCAATTAGGCAAGTGTCTGTGACTACTGATGCATTGATTGTAAATGCTTTTTTTTTTTATTTTGATTTGTTTTAGTAGCTTCCTCTGTCTGTAAAAATATTAGTGCTTCTTTCCTTTAAGCATTGGACTTAAAAGTATTTCCACTAGGATTGCCTAAATTTTGTTTTGTGACTTGTATAGTTTTATGGATTAAATTGTTTAAAGATAGTTTCTTTATTCTAAAGAATTGCTTGGTGGCTGTCCCTTTGTACCACTGGGTCTCTTGCTGGCATATATGTGCAAAATTAGCTCTTGGTTCATAAAATTATCCTAATTTAGACAAGTTCTACAAGACTATTTAAAGTAAATTGGACAGTTTTTGACTGAACCACATTTTTCTATCTTGTTTTCTCTCTTAGGAATACTTTCTGTGATACTAACTTCTGTTCTATGATTTATTTGATGAATTGTATTTAATTACTGTACATACTTTTGCTGGTGTCTACCATCAGTGATCATTTAAAAATAGTTAAAATAATGATCGTAAGAGTATATGCATGTTCTTCTTTCTCCTTGTACCATTTATATAATCTAGAGATCACACTTTTTTTTTTTTTTTTGCACAAGCTGTTACGATCCCATATGCAGTGGACCCTTGAATAGAACACAATTAACCAGCACAGTTTTGTCATGACACAGTTGAGAAATTAGAGCATTAAGTTGCATAGCACACTAAAATTTGAACAGCATGGCATAAATTTAGGTAATTATATGGCACTCCTCAGGATCTTTCCCCTCAGCCTCATGGCCAGCCTACTGGAATGGCCATTGTCTTGATGGGAAAGGTCTCATCTCTTTACAACCTTTCATGCAGCCAGTTCTCCATGATTATTTCCCTCATACGTACTCAAGTCGTGTGTTTGAATCATTTTTTTTATCAGTCCATCTTGTCACTGGATAGTAACCATTGCATTCAAGAGGAATAAGAGCGATGCTGAAGGTGCTAAGAAGAAAAGCATGAAAGTGTGAGTACCTTAAAAAATTGAGATGTTAGATAAGTGGTGCATATGTAATGGAGATGGCATGAGCTTATGGACTTGAAGCAATGATTCAAACAGTTAAAAGGAATATGAAGAAGGTAATCCAGATTGTGACCTGAAGATAATGTCACATAGGTTGCAACAGCTAAATAAAACAGAAAAATTACCGAGTGGATTAAGCAGAAAACCAAGAAAGAAGCTCCTCTTAATTTCCTTGTGATCAAGGAGAAAGCCATGTATTACAAAACAGTGATGATGATGAAGTCTGACAAAGTGTGCATGTTAAGGGCTGGCTGGTTCCTCTACTATAAATTATACAATAAGCAGCATATTCAGTAGTGAAAGTGCATTTGTTAAACATGCTGCCTACAGGAAATTCCCTGCATACTAATTGGAGAAAATTCTTTGAGGGTGGCTATGAGCTACAGCAAGTGGCTGATTAAATAGGTGTTTATTGGATGATGCCATCTATAAACTTGCATCAGCCAGCAAGAGGAAAAATGAGCCTGTTATTGAGAAAGACTTTCAAGATTGATTCTTTCCTTATCCTAAGGTCAATGTCAACCATGTATCCACTCCAAGACACAGGCCTCTACATGCCATTCCCTTTGGTTAGTACACTTTCTTAGCAAGGCTGTACAAAGAACATACAGGTGTACACTGTGTGACACTTGCCAGGATGAGTGTAATCTGACCATAATACACTGATGGTATGAATCTTTCTTGTAGACAATGTATCCACACAGTTAACTGATATGTAAGTCTGTGGAACAACCTGCTGTGTCTGGATAATTGCACAATTCCTAGTGCAATGCCAGGCAGTTAGATACTAGACTTACCTGAATGTACCAAGGTGTACAATGGTCACATGCCTACTCTTCTGAAACTATAGTTACGTTCAGTCCTTTTAAGTATCTACAAGAATAGACTAACACCATACTTTGGGGTTAAGCTCTATGCAGTCCACATTCTTGTGGGAACAAAAGTCCTGTAATTAGTAATCCGTGGGGATTATTGTTCATGTCTGACAACAAGAGAATGCCTATTCCTTCCCAACCTGTAGCTATATTGTGACTGACCCTAAATAGGCCCCTCTGCTGCCAAACTGAGGCTAACAGCTGTAAGAAAATGCATGTTACTTTGGAATACGTTAATACTACATCCATTATCAACTTAATTTGACTAAATCTACAACCTTAGCTAGGAGTTAAACTTAATAGGAGCTTAAAATTAATGCTTGTAAGTAAAAGAATTTGTAACATGGCCTAGGTTGAGGAAATAGAGAGTTGGCCACCCTCTCCTCCTCCCACCCCTTTTTTCCTTTGTAATGGTAATTGGCCTTCCAGTGCCCTCTTGAAATGGAAATTACATGAATTTTCTAAACTCGGATTCAAAGCAGCAAAGGATCATTTTGGCTTTCTTCTGTGTGGTATTGCATCAGTGTGTTTTAAGTGTAACTGTAAACTCATGTTTCTTTATTGCTTTAAGAGGTAGACAAGGTATTTTGCTTATTATTTGGAGGTCTAACCAGTCAGCATGGATGAATGAGGCCTTTCTTGACCGATTCAAGCATACAGTGGAACCTCAAAAATCAAACTTAATCCGTTCCAGGAGCTAGTTCTAAATTCGAAAAGTCTGAAATTCGAAGCAATATTTCCCATAAGAAATAATGGAAATACAATTAATCCGTTCCAGAAACCCAAAAATATTCACACAAAAAATACATATTATAGAGATTAATTGCAGTTTTACATACAACAAATACTATAGTTTTTAATTATGTATAGTAATACATATAAAATAACATTTTTACTTTTATTGGAGATTGGTGATGGCATCTGGAAGATAGGGAGGAAGAGAGAGGGAATTGGGGTTAGTGTTTGGAAGGAGAATCCCCCCCCATGAGGACTTCAGGTAAAGCCTTCTCTGAGGTTACTTCCCTTCTGTCTTTTAATGCCACTAGGGATTCAGGGAAACCGGTTATTTTCATATAGTCGGACTTGAGTCCTGGAAATGGGAAGTACAATGCCTGCACTTTAAAGGAGGGGTTTGGGATATTATCAGTTTGGAGGGATATGTTATGTATCTTTATATGTATATACTTCTAAACTGTTGTATTCTGAGCACCTCTGCAAAAACAGTGATAATGTGTGAGTGTGGTGAAAGTGTTGAATGATGAAAGTATTTTCTTTTTGGGGATTTTCTTTCTTTTTTGGGTCACCCTGCCTCGGTGGGAGACGGCCGACTTGTTGGGGAAAAAAAAAAAAAGAGGGCCAGCTTGAGAGTCACTGGACCCCTGTCTCACAAAATAACTGTCCACAGTTCTGTCACTGAACTTGTTGCAAAGATGGCTTGCTCAGGGTGGTACTTCTGCACAAACATTTGGACATCATTCCACTTGGCACGAATCTCCTTAATCTTTGAAGAAGGCACCTCATCCACTCCCTATATTAACACCTTTCGCAACATCAGCTTCCTTGATTTGTTCTTTCTTTGACAGGATAGAACCGATAGTCGACTTGTTTTTCCCATACATCCTGGCAAGCTCAACAAGTTTCACACCACTCTCATACTTCTGTATTATTTCCTTCTTCACATCTATGGTGTTTCTCACTTTCTTTACCACAGGGGTACCACTAGCAAGTTTCTTTGGGCCCATGGCAGCTTATTTCACAGTCCCACAAGCACTAAACACAACGAAATAATCGTAAAATGCGTGAATGAGAGCGCAGGTTAGTGTTCACTCAAGCATAAACAAAGCTAGACTGCTCACAGCGCCTGCGCGGGGATGCGGACAGAGCGGGCAGCAGACAGGTCCCGTACCCGGCGGTCCGAAAATAGGGCCGCATTCGATAATAGGGACACAATTTGTCTGAAAAAATGGTCCTATTTTCGAAACGTTCGATATGCGATACGTTCGATTTTTGAGGTTCCACTGTAATTCTATTCTTAAAGTTACAGTTTACCTGCACAGCAAGAATGTTGCATTCAGGATTCTTCTCAGTCTTCATAATTCCCATACTCATCCTCAACTTTTAAAGGATGTATATCTACATGTGAAAGTTATTTTTAATATAAATTGGTATCAAATTAGGAAGAAATGGTCAATTTTGGATAATTTTCCTTGAGGAGGGAGGGTCCTCATACCAACTTGTCTTATGGGTTTTCTTCTAGGTCATCTTTAATTATTGGGATGGCCTAAATGATGACCAAAGCATTCTTGGCTTGTTTGCTGGGAAATAGGGATAAACTTTGATTTTCAATGTTTAACAATAGATAATAACTGGAAAACAAAGGGCATAGATGAAGGAATACATAACTACATAAGTAAATTTGCTGATGACACTAAAATAGGCCATCAGATTAATTTTGATAAGGACACTAGAGCACTACAAGATCTGGATAGGTTGATGCAGTGGTTGGTGAAGTGGCAATTGTAAGGTTCTAAGCCTGAGAAAAGAGAACCATGGCATTTATGAACTGAATAATGTGGATCTCAGTCATTCCGAAGGCAAAAAAACATGAATTCTGTTTAGCAGTAATCAAAAGCTAAGACAACAGTGCATAAGTGTGCACAATATACCTAACAGAACTCTTGGTTTCATATCAAGTATAAATAATAGGAGCCCTCAGGTTATACTTCAGGCCTATCTAGCATGAGCCAGTAGGCCTGCTGTAGTACTCCTCCTTTCTTATGTTCTTATGAGAGACCTGGGGATGTGATCAGTGAATAGAGGGAAGGTTACTTTAGTGGCTAGCATGCCTACAGGTTTTGTTTTAAGTCATCCCCTCAAGGGAAATGCTTTGATGCCAGTGAGGGGTTCTTGATCCAAGGAACTAGACTTATCCTCCCCTTCCTTGGATTGAACCTGAATAACTCCATTCCCCAGTTGCTATTTAACCCCCTACGGTTTTAGAGCTTACCCCTGATTAAAATAAAAATAAACGTTTTGGAAAGTGTTGAAAATTGTGGAAAAATGGCCAAATTACCGACTTCTGAGCACTATAAATTAGTTTTGGCAGTTGAATGAACAGCTCTTGTGATCACTGGACAGTACGAAAGGTATGCTAGCAAAATAGGAATTGAGTGGGTTTTAAGCATTACAATAGGCCTCAAATAATCCTCAAATTCAACAGCTTAGTGTTCCCCTACCATTAAGTTCGCCGAAGCAGTAGAGCATTGGGCCTATCAATCACAGGGTCACGGTTTGAGCCTCCCATCTATCTTTCTGTTTATTCATTAACAGTTATTTATTAAGACTTAAAATGAGTTCATAGACTATATGGCTTTGAGGGAGGTAAGAACAGATTTACTGCTAAAGCTCTTGGGCTGTGAGGAGGAGCTCAGTTGGTTGTCAGTTGATGCCTCTGATGGAAGCATGCACAGAAGTATTGTTTGCGAATCTTCCCTATTAGAAGTCACTGTAGCTGAAATGGTAGTGCTCTAGGTCTCTCAATATGAGGTCATGGTTGAAGCCTCCCATCCATCTTTGTTTATTCATCAACAATCTGAAGTTTTTATTGCATTTATGGATTTAGAAAAGGCTTGTGATAGAGTGGATAGGGGAGCAATGTGGCAGGTGTTGCAAGTACGTATATGGAATAGGTGGTAAGTTACTAAATGCTGTAAAGAGTTTTTATGAGGATAGTGAGGCTCAGGTTAGGATGTGTAGAAGAGAGGGAGACTACTTCCCAGTAAAAGTAGGTCTTAGACAGGGATGTGTAATGTCACCATGGTTGTTTAATATATTTATAGGTGGGGTTGTAAAAGAAGTAATTGCTAGGGTGTTCAGGAGAGGAGTGGGATTAAATTATGGGGAATCAAATACAAAATGGGAATTGACACGGTTACTTTTTGCTGATGATACTGTGCTTATGAGAGATTCTAGAGAGAAATTGCAAAGGTTGGCGGACGAGTTTGGGAGAGTGTGTAAAGGTAGAAAGTTGAAAGTGAACATAGAAAAGAGTAAGGTGATGAGGGTATCAAATGATTTAAATAAAGAAAAATTGGACATCAAATTGGAGAGGAGGAATATGGAAGAAGTGAATGTTTTCAGATATTTTGGAGCTGCTGTGTCAGCGGATGGATTTATGAAGGATGAGGTTAATCGTAGAATTGATGAAGGAAAAAAGGCGAATGGTGTGTTGAGGTATATGTGGAGACAAAAAACATTTTCTATGGAGGCAAGGAAGGGAATGTATGAAAGTATAGTGGTACCAACACTCTTATATGGGTGTGAAGCTTGGGTTGTAAATGCTGCAGCGAGGAGACGGTTGGAGGCAATGGAGATGTCCTGTTTAAGGGCAATGTGTGGTGTAAATATTATGCAGAAAATTCAGAGTGTGGAAATTAGGAGAAGGTGTGGAGTTAATAAAAGTATTAGTCAGAGGGCTGAAGAGGGGTTGTTGAGGTGGTTTGGTCATTTAGAGAGAATGGATCAAAGTAGAATGACATGGAGAGCGTATAAATCTGTAGGGGAAGGAAGGCGGGGTAGGGGTCATCCTTGAAAAGGTTGGCGGGAGGGGGTAAAGGAGGTTTTGTGGGCGAGGGGCTTGGACTTCCAGCAAGCGTGTGTGAGCGTGTTAGATAGGAGTGAATGGAGACGAATGGTATTTGGGGCCTGACGATCTGTTGGAGTGTGAGCAGGGTAATATTTAGCGGAGGGATTCAGGAAAACCGGTTATTTTTATATAGCCAGACTTAAGTCCTGGGAATGGGAAGTACAATGCCTGCACTTTAAAGGAGGGGTTTGGGATATTGGCAGTTTGGAGGGATATGTTGTGTATCTTTATACGTATATACTTCTAAGCTGTTGTATTCTGAACACCTCTGCAAAAACAGTGATTATGTGTGAGTGAGGTGAAAGTGTTGAATGATGATGAAAGTATTTAATTTTTGGGGATTTTCTTTCTTTTTTGGGTCACCCTGCCTTGGTGGGAGACGGCCGACTTGTTGAAAAAAATATATATACAATGTACATGTATATATATTTATTTATTTATGTTTTTCTTCCATTTAGAACACAGTAGGACCCCTGTATCCACAGGTCTGGTTTCCACAGTTTACCGTAGCCTGAAAATAACCCTTAATTTTGCTTAATAATGGTCACAAAATACAAAAGCAGTGATGGTGGCAGTTCTTCAAAGCCCAAGAGAAACTGTGGAGCGCTTCCTATCAGTAAAAAAAAGTGATAATTCTCGACTAAATATGCATAATTTATCAATTAAACTTTATCATAGGTATGTATGTGAACAAAAAATGACATATATAGGGCTCGCTACTATCCCGATTTTGGGTATCCACGGTACATCATAGAATGTATCCCTTGCTGATATGGGGGAAACTGCTGTATGTCATTTTCACATTTTGAAAAAAATATTCCACAGTGGCCATATAGTAAGCAATTTCATATACAGCCACTCCTCACATAGCAACATACTGTACTCGTTTACTGATGCCTCGGACTTATGACGGGCTCTGACCAATATCCATACGTAAATAATGTATATTAGACCTGATTTCTTCTATTCTGTTTATTTCAATATACAGTACACTACTGTATAAAAATTTAAAAATATACCAGAAATGTTATAAATGGTGCAAAGGTGACATTAAAACAGTATCAAAGATAGTTGACACAAACTCACTACCATTATAGTAGGCTCCTCACTTAGTGACGAATTTGTTTAATGACGTTGTCTTAGGAACAAAACTCCATCGTTAAGTAAGGAGAGGCTTTATTCTATAGTATTAAGCATTACTTCCCATTCCCCCTCCCTACCCCTCCCCAATAATTTTATTTACATCCTCCTGCCACCCATGTCTTAACTCACATTTTGCCTTAAAAAAAAAACTCGCCTCGGTATGTTGTAACTTCCTTTACCATAGGTTTAATGTTGTACTTTAAATTATAATGTGTCCTATAACCTTAGTGCATTTTTCTTACATTGTCATCTTATCAGTTATAAAATTTAATTTAAAAATTAAAATTAGAACTATTTCTAAAGAGTCAGATAACTGCAGTAGTTATATGTACATTAAAAAATAACTACATATTGAGTTTTATATTATAATACTGATATAATTAGATTCAGTATAAGGTTCTTGAGAAAGCTACTAATTATGCAAATGCATTTCAGGCAAACTAATAATGAGAGCTTATTAACTACTTAATTTTAGACCTAGAAGAATAATTAAGTTAGTATAGCATTACAATCATAAGTGCAATGGACAAGTTGCAAGTGAAGAATTGATCAGTTACAAATAAATTAGTACATTGGTTCAATGACCTGCATACAGTATTATGAAGTGGTTGAATTGGGCTGTTGAAATCTAAGCATGAGAATTTAGACAGGCAAACAATGAATATAGCATTAATATGAGATTTAATAGGTCTTTTTTAACAACAGTAAATATGTTGGCAGATGGAGAACTGGTATTTTCGGGCTGTGATTTCCAAATTTTTGGGTCTTTCATCTGCATAGAGTTTTTGAATAGGTTGAGCCATACACGTGGAATCTCAAAGAGATACTTGTTCTTTATGGCATCTATGTAGTTTGTTGCAGCTCTGCAGGTGGAATTTAAGCTCTGCATCAGTGTTAGTACTGAGTGTCCTGCAGACATAGCGTACACAGTGGAAAGTGTGAATATTGTGTAGACTAAGTAAAATTAAACTTTTGAACAAGTGGGGTATTTATTGCCTAGAGCCTGAATAAGTAATAATTCTGAGGGCTTATTTTTCCTGTGTAACAACAGGTTCAAAGTGATTAGCTGTTGATTCCCATGCACGGATACCAATAGGTGAAGTATGAATAAATGAAAGAGTAGTACATGGTGAGCAGGGATGTTTAGTGAACATAATAGTGTATATTTGAGAGAATGTTCATTGTTTTGAAAATTTTGTTAGAAATTTTCTGGATATGAGTGGTGAATTTTAGTTTGCAGTCTAGGTGTATTCCCAAGAATTTACCCTTGTCCTGCCTGTTAATTGGTGTATTGTTATCTTTATCTTACAAAAGAACATCGTTTGCTTTGTTCCCAAAATATTATATAGAAGGTTTTGTCAATATTGAGTGTAAGTTCATTAGTTGTAACCCAAGTAGTTATTTTAGTGAAGTCAGCACTGACTATTGTTGAATGCAGCCAGATAAGGATTTGGAATGACAAAAGTTGTGTCATTGGAAAACAGAAATGGTTTAAGTTTCTGTGAACCATTTGGAGTCATTGATATAGATTAGAAATAGCAGAAAGCCCAGGACACTACCTTGAGTAACCCCTATGTTGATCAATCAGGTTGCTGTGAAACATTTATTAATCCTTTACTGGGCATGTCTTACAAAATGCACAAATCCAAATGTTTTTACTTTGGGTTAATAGAGTATCTCAATGTAAATGAAATGAGCCTACATAAATAGTGGGAAAATACGAGGTAAAAAAATTGGTTTAACTGCCCGATAAGGGTATACTACATTGCAGATACTGCAAAGACCCAAATGTTAATTAATTGCCAAATATGTATACAGTGGACCCCCGGTTAACGATTTTAATCCGTGCAAGAGGGCTCATCGTTATGCGAAATAATCGTTATGCGAATCAATTTTCCCCATAAGAAATAATGGAAATAAAATTAATCCGTGCAAGACGCCCAAAAGTATGAAAAAAAATTTTTTTTACCACATGAAATGTTAATTTTAATACACACAAACTGAAAAAGGCATGCACAATTAAATGACACTTACTTTTATTGAAGATCTGGTGATGATTGATGGGATGGGAGGAGGGGAGAGAGTGTGTTAGTGTTTAGAAGGGGAATCCCCTTCCATTAGGACTTGAGGTAGTAAGTCCTTTTCTGGGGTTACTTCCCTTCTTCTTTTAATGCCACTAGGGCCAGCTTCAGAGTCACTGGACTTCTTTCGCACAAGATATCTGTCCATAGTGGCCTGTACCTCTCGTTCCTTTATGACTTGCCTAAAGTGTTTCACAACATTGTCAGTGTAATAATCACCAGCACGGCTTGCAATAGCTGTGTGAGGGTGATTTTCATCCATGAAGGTTTGCACTTCAAGCCACTTTGCACAGATTTCCTTAATCTTTGAAGTAGGCAACTTCTTCAATTTCTCTCTCCCCTCCTCCGAAGCAATTTCCTCAGGTGTGGCCTCTTGCTGTTGAAGTTGATCTAGCAGCTCATCAGTGGTTAGTTCTTCATTGTCCTCCTCCACCAACTCTTCCACATCCTCCCCACTAACCTCCAACCCCAAGGACTTTCCCAATGCCACAATGGATTCCTCAACTGGCACAGGATTCTCAGGGTTAGCCTCAAACCCTTCAAAATCCCTTTTGTCTACACATTCTGGCCACAGTTTCTTCCAAGCAGAGTTCAAGGTCCTCTTTGTCACTTCCTCCCAAGCCTTACCTATAAGGTTTACACAATTGAGGATATTAAAGTGATCTCTCCAAAACTCTCTTAGAGTCAGTTGAGTTTCTGAGGTCATTACAAAGCACCTTTCAAACAGAGCTTTTGTGTACAGTTTCTTGAAGTTGGAAATAACCTGCTGGTCCATGGGCTGCAGGAGAGGAGTGGTATTAGGAGGCAAAAACTTCACCTTAATGAAGCTCATGTCCCCATAAAGTCGCTCTGACACGTCTGTAGGATGACCAGGGGCATTGTCTAACACCAGGAGGCACTTAAGTTCTAATTTCTTTTCAGTTAGGTAATTTTTCACATTGGGGGCAAATGCATGGTGTAACCAGTTATAGAAAAATTCCCTAGTGACCCATGCCTTACTGTTTGCCCTCCACAGCACACACAAATTATCCTTGAGGACATTCTTTTGCCTGAACGCTCTGGGAGTTTCAGAGTGATACACTAATAAAGGCTTCACTTTGCAATCACCAGTAGCATTGGCACACATCAACAAAGTAAGCCTGTCTTTCATAGGCTTATGTCCTGGGAGTGCCTTTTCCTCCTGAGTAATGTAGGTCCTGCTTGGCATTTTCTTCCAGAACAGGCCTGTTTCATCACAATTAAACACTTGTTCAGGTTTCAGTCCTTCAGTTTCTATGTACTCCTTGAATTCCTGCACATATTTTTCAGCCGCTTTGTGGTCCGAACTGGCAGCCTCACCATGCCTTATCACACTATGGATGCCACTACGCTTCTTAAATCTCTCAAACCAACCTTTGCTGGCCTTAAATTCACTCACATCATCACTAGTTGCAGGCATTTTTTTAATTAAATCGTCATGCAACTTCCTAGCCTTTTCACATATGATCGCTTGAGAGACGCTATCTCCTGCTATCTGTTTTTCATTTATCCACACCAATAAGAGTCTCTCAACATCTTCCATCAATTGCGATCTTTGTTTCGAAAACACAGTTGAACCTTTGGCAAGAACAGCTTCCTTGATTGTCTTTCTGGTGCCCACAATAGTAGCGATGGTTGATTGGGGTTTCTTGTACAGCTTGACTAGGTCGGCTATACGCACTCCACTTTCATACTTATCAATTATCTCTTTCTTCATCTCTATAGTAATTCTTACCCTTTGAGGTGTAGGGTTGGCACTAGAAGCTTTCTTGGGGCCCATGGTCACTTATTTTCCAGAAACAGCACCGAAAATACTGTAATAATACGAAATATTCCGAGTGTATGCTTGGATGTTACCGCGGAGGCTGGCTGGTAAACAATGGGACGGAGCGGCACATGTGAGGCTGGCTGAGGGCACATTGGACGCGTCTCGGACGAAAATCGGTATGCGGGTTTTTAATCGGTATGCGGGGCAAAAATTTTCCGATAAAAGTAATCGTTATGCGGAAAAATCGCTATGCGATGCCATCGTTATGCGGGGGTCCACTGTATTTTTAATTTATTGTGCAAACAGACATTACAAAATTAATACATGGAACTTGTTTCCAACCATTATAAAGCTGTACAAAAAATAAAAGCAAGAACAAAACATCAACATTTAAACATTGCAAAGAGTTTCAATGGGTTATAACTTGTAATACCCATTTTTATGTATCACCTCTGAACAAAGTCATTATAAAAAACTATTACTTAGAATGAAAGTTGATGAAGCAATTTTTACCCATGTTTATGCACAGATTTATCATACATGTGAGACAGGCATAAGAGGATGTGACTAGATGTTTCTTTGTGCTACAAAGCTTGCATGAAACTGTCTTAGCACTCACTGGCCATTGATGCAGCATTGCATCATACTTCACTCTGTCATCTGGCCTTATTGCATGTTGGTACCGTATTGGAGTAGGCAGTTGCAAGCTTGACAAATTATCGTCACTGTCCACACTGGAAGTACTTGATGGAGGTTTTGGAGTTGGTCTTATGCTGTGTCTAAGCTTTTGGCTTATGAATCTTGCACTTACAGAGATATCAAGCCTGAAAATCTTCAGTGGCATGCATTTAGTCTTTAATGCCTGACAATCACTTCTGTAAAGAAGCCATGCATTTACAACAGCAAGATCAAAAACATATGCAAACAGGCACATGTATCAATGTTTAGATTTCATTGGTGTTTTGTACATATGCACCAACATGTTACTTTTGTCAATACCTTCCATGTGTGCATTATAGTTCTTGATTATTGCAGGGCAGCTGAAGTGATCTCTTTTCTTGGTTTCCTTGTTATAATTTTCAGTAAGAGTCACAGGTTACACCCCCCCCCCACATCATTTTTCACAAAAGTGACACCTATTTTATCTTTCCATCTTATAACAAGGATACCACCATTTCCTTGACAGGCATAAGTTCTGGCTTACCACATCTATTTTCACATCCTGTTCTGGTGTCTTTACTAAAGGAAGACTTAAAAAGAAATTGGTTGCATACAATGTTAGTGTCTTTGTCTTGTCCAGAGTTGTTGCAAGTACCAGCACTTGGCACTTACTGGTAGCTTATTTTCATTTGGAAGCTTTACATGATGACTGTCAAAAGTTGTAGCTCCTTGATACATAAGTATATCATGTGTCAATCTATTTTCACTTGCACAGCAAAAAAGTTTGAAGCCCCACTAAGGTGGTTTGTTTTTTATATATTGCCTTAGGTTTCCAGCTGTTTTACCTTTGGAGGCAACCATAACTTCATCAGTAGACTGCTTGGATTTTGCTGGAAGCTTCAAACAAGCAGCAGTAAGTGCAGTATAAAGAGGCCTTACTTTGTGGTACCTCTTCCTATCCTTTATGTTGTTATCATTGACATAAATTGTACATCTGTAACCATAGGTACCCTAGTGTCACTTGGCCAATTGTCATCAAAGGATGGGTACTGACCTATACTCATGAACAAAAGAATACCTATGAATTTCATGATTTCAACATAATCAGTCTATTTGTTTTTGTTTGGCATACAAATCTGTTTGAAAATCAATGTCATCTATCATCTCTGGAGAAACAAACTTTATAAAATAATTAAATGGAAACAATTTCATAATCACATTCATGCTGGTATGTAGGCAAGGGTCATTATGGATGTCTCTTAGATTGCAGATTGTCTGGAGTTGGAGAACAAGTTCATCATGGAGGTCTTCATTAGGATATTCCTCTATTCTGATATTTTTTTTCTTGCCTACTCTTGTCTTTTTGGATGGTCTAGCTTCACCCTCATCTTCACTTGAATCAAGTGCATGATCTGGCAAGTATTCATCGCCACTTGTGATCAAATCTTGGTCATCAGGCTCTGGTTCAGACTCGCCATCACCAGTAATAGACATACAGTGGACCCCCGCATAACGATCACCTCCGAATGCGACCAATTATGTAAGTGTATTTATGTAAGTGCGTTTGCACGTGTATGTTTGGGGGTCTGAAATGGACTAATCTACTTCACAATATTCCTTATGGGAACAAATTCGGTCAGTACTGGCACCTGAACATACTTCTGGAGTGAAAAAATATCGTTAACCGGGGGTCCACTGTATTTCGACATCTTCTGGGAGGCAGCACAATTAAAACACTCATGAGGGATCTGTAAAGACAATAAAAACACCCTGAACACATCCAAACAGCTACTGAATGTATATCTGCAGCATAAAAAAAATATAAATACATTGCATGGAGAAAGTTTATGGTGATTGGGCAATTTAAGAGATTTGTATATCTTTTTTGATGCTGTTTTTTCACTTGCATGGTGCAATCACTATATGTATCACACACACCCACACACACACACACACATCATTTATTTATCTAAACATGCCTAAACCTTCATGTCTGCACTAGAAATAAATCAGGTACTCACTGACATTGTGAGTGGTGATATCTGAGAATACAGCCTCTCCTCACTGAACGACAAAGTTCCGTTCCTAAGACCATCTTGGTAAACAAATTCATCGCTAAGTGAGGAGCATACCATGATGGTAGTGGGGTTGTGTAACCCATCCTTGATATTGTTTTAATGTCACTTTTGCACCATTTATAACATTTCAGGTATATTTTTAAATGTTTATACAGTAGTGTACTGTATATTAAACAGAATAGAGGAAATCAGCTCTAATATACATTACATGTATTTAGGTATGCATACTGGTCAGAGAGCCAGTCATATGTCCGAGTCAGTCAGCGAGTACATCTCTAAGTGAAGAGAGGCTGTAAATGAGGATATTTCCAGCAGAAAAATAGGTTTGCTCACCGCTAAGCTCAAGGTGTTTATACTTTTGTCTCCCAACTAATGGGAAGTGAGTGGATGCCACTCTCATTTACCTGGAGTGACTCGTAGAAGCCCTGTGACTGGTCAGAAATAGAAATGGACACCCAGTGATGCGGGGCAGGTAGGATGAATGCACAATGCAACACGTGTTTAGTTTAATGAATCTCTATACCTGCCCATTTAATGGGTTTACATGTTGGTGTCTGTAACTCAGGTAAGATTTCTTATATGAGAGAACATGCCTCTTATTCCATAATGTTCTAATTTCAGTATTAGAATCTTGTGGTCTGCTGTATCAAAAGCTTTTCTTGAGGTCGATAAAGATGCCCATCGAATATTTATTATATTCAAGAGAGGATTAAAGCTGAGCATTTTGATTATTGCATCATTGGTACTTGGTCTTGGCTTGAAGCCAAACTGATATGGGTTAAGGACATTGTGCTTGGTTTTGAAGTTATATATTTGTTTATATACTATTTTTTCAAAGATTTTAGACAGCAGGAAGTATGAAATTGGCATGTAATTATTTACTTATGTTGGGTCACCACTTTTGCAGACTGGCATAGCTTTTGTTAGTTTAACTAAGTTTGGGAAAGTATTGGTTTTAATTGAGTTGTTGAACAGAGCTGTAAGAATTGGAGATAACAAGTGAAACTTTCTTGTATGTACAGTGGTACCCCGAGTTTCGTACAAAATTTGTTCCAGAAGGCTGTTTGAGTGCTGTTACCAAACAAATCTGTTCCCATAAGGAATAATGTAAATTAGAGTAGTCTGTTGCAGACCCCCAAAAATACACTTACAAAAGCACTTACAATAATACACTTACATAATTGTTCGAGTTGGGAGCTCTATGAAACTCGGCATACCACTGTATATTAATGGTGGTAATGGGAATGTATGAAAGTATAGTAGTACCAACACTCTTATGTGAGTGTGAAGCTTGGGTTGTAAATGCTGCAGTGAGGAGGCGGTTGGAGGCAGTGGAGATGTCCTGTCTAAGGGCAATGTGTGGTGTAAATATTATGCAGAAAATTCGGAGTGTGGAAATTAGGAGGTGTGGAGTTAATAAAAGTATTAGTCAGAGGGCTGAAGAGGGTTTGTTGAGGAGGTTTGGTCATTTAGAGAGAATGGATCAAAGTAGAATGACATGGAGAGCATATAAATCTGTAGGGGAAGGAAGGTGGTGTAGGGGTCGTCCTTGAAAAGGTTGGAGGGAGGGGGTAAAGGAGGTGTTGTGGGTGAGGAGTTTGGACTTCCAGCAAGCATGAGTGAGTGTGTTAGATAGGAGTGAATGGAGACAAATGGTATTTGGGACCTGACAAGCTGTTGGAGTGTGAGCAGGGTAATATTTAGTGAAGGGATTCAGGGAAACCTGTTATTTTATATAACCGGACTTGAGTCCTGGAAATGGGAAGTACAATGCCTGCACTCTAAAGGAGGGGTCTGGGATATTGGCAGTTTGGAGGGATATATTGTGTATCTTTATATGTATATACTGTACTTCTAAGCTGTTGTATTCTGGGCACCTCTGCAAAAACAGTGATTGTGTGAGTGAGGTGAAAGTGTTGAATGATGATGAAAGTATTTTCTTTTTGGGTCACCCTGCCTTGGTGGGAGACGGCTGACTTGTTGAAAAAAAAAAAATTACTTTGCTTCTGGCTTTGCTTTTAAGTGACATAATCTTGGGAGATTCTGAAGAGAAGTTGCAGAGATTGGTGGATGAATTTGGTAGGGTGTGCAAAAGAAGAAAATTAAAGGTGAATACAGGAAAGAGTAAGGTTATGAGGATAACAAAAAGATTAGGTGATGAAAGATTGAATATCAGATTGGAGGGAGAGAGTATGGAGGAGGTGAATGTATTCAGATATTTGGGAGTGGACGTGTCAGCGGATGGCTCTATGAAAGATGAGGTGAATCATAGAATTGATGAGGGAAAAAGAGTGAGTGGTGCACTTAGTCTGTGGAGACAAAGAACTTTGTCCTTGGAGGCAAAGAGGGGAATGTATGAGAGTATAGTTTTACCAGCGCTCTTATATGGGTGTGAAGCATGGGTGATGAATGTTGCAGCGAGGAGAAGGCTGGAGGCAGTGGAGATGTCATGTCTGAGGGCAATGAAAACCATACCCCCGGCCGGGATTGAACCCGCGGTCATAGAGTCTCAAAACTCCAGCCCGTCGCGCTAGCCACTAGACCAGCTAGCCACAATAAGATTCATCCAACTAGGTATATTTCTACACCATAGGAAAGTTAGCACAGGCACCTCTGTGACCACAAATGCAAGTTTTTACAGACGAATCTCCAGCTAGCGTGGCCGTGACGAACTCTAGCTCAAGTCCCTTCACTGCCGTCAACATGACTTAAGAAATCGTAATGACACGATTGCAAATAAACCATACCCCCGGCCGGGATTGAACCCGCGGTCATAGAGTCTCAAAACTCCAGCCCGTCGCGCTAGCCACTAGACCAGCTAGCCACAATAAGATTCATCCAACTAGGTATATTTCTACACCATAGGAAAGTTAGCACAGGCACCTCTGTGACCACAAATGCAAGTTTTTACAGACGAATCTCCAGCTAGCGTGGCCGTGACGAACTCTAGCTCAAGTCCCTTCACTGCCGTCAACATGTGAAGGGACTTGAGCTAGAGTTCGTCACGGCCACGCTAGCTGGAGATTCGTCTGTAAAAACTTGCATTTGTGGTCACAGAGGTGCCTGTGCTAACTTTCCTATGGTGTAGAAATATACCTAGTTGGATGAATCTTATTGTGGCTAGCTGGTCTAGTGGCTAGCGCGACGGGCTGGAGTTTTGAGACTCTATGACCGCGGGTTCAATCCCGGCCGGGGGTATGGTTTATTTGCAATCGTGTCATTACGATTTCTTAAGTCATGCTGAGGGCAATGTGTGGTGTGAATATAATGCAGAGAATTCGTAGTTTGGAAGTTAGGAGGAGGTGCGGGATTACCAAAACTGTTGTCCAGAGGGCTGAGGAAGGGTTGTTGAGGTGGTTTGGACATGTAGAGAGAATGGAGCGAAACAGAATGACTTCAAGAGTGTATCAGTCTGTAGTGGAAGGAAGGCGGGGTAGGGGTCGGCCTAGGAAAGGTTGGAGAGAGGGGGTAAAGGAGGTTTTGTGTGCGAGGGGCTTGGACTTCCAGCAGGTATGCATGAGCGTGTTTGATAGGAGTGAATGGAGACAAATGGTTTTTAATACTTGACGTGCTGTTGGAGTGTGAGCAAAGTAACATTTATGAAGGGGTTCAGGGAAACCGGCAGGCCGGACTTGAGTCCTGGAGATGGGAAGTACAGTGCCTGCACTCTGAAGGAGGGGTGTTAATGTTGCAGTTTAAAAACTGTAGTGTAAAGCACCCTTCTGGCAAGACAGTGATGGAGTGAATGATGGTGAAAGTTTTTCTTTTTCGGGCCACCCTGCCTTGGTGGGAATCGGCCAGTGTGATAATAAAAATAAAATTATAGAGGTAACCTCATTTGACATAGATGGAATAGGTGTAGCAAACTAGGATGGTTATCAGTGAAGTAATCCCTTACTTGGGCAGGAGAGTTTGGGATTTTGCTGGGTAGATTTGTTCTTATAGTTGAAAAAAAAGTAATTTAATTTGTTTGCTGCCTCCAAGTCTAGGAGGGAAGGTTCATTAGGCTTCATAATCATTGTTTTTAGATTTCAGTCCTCACCATTCATTGATTGTGGGAATAAAATATTACATCGAGGCAACAAAAAATTTGAAGTACAGACAAACGGCTGATGATCCATGAAATTGGAGCTACCCTAGTTTTGTATCAAAGCTACTTCACATTCTTCAAGTGCTTTATATCTTCTATGGGTTTAGTACTTCTTTGTGAATATGTAATAATAATTTAGATTGTTTTAGTATTTTTTAACACACTGGGCATCTCTCACAAAGGTGGGTGACCCAAAAAGGAACAGTCACCATCATTCACTCAATAGCTGTCTTTCAAGAAGTGCAAAAACACCATAATTCAAATCACCATCTGAACTACAGCATCCCCACCCCTCCTTCAGACTGTAGGCACAGTACTTTCCACCTCCAAATCTTAAGTTCAGCTAATCAGTTTCACTGAGTTTCTTCATAAATGTTGCCTTGCTGATTCACACTTAAACTGCTGTTCCATTCTGACTTAGCATTCTTCACAAATAACTTCCTTCCTCTTTCTACATGTTTCACTTCTGTTTGTTTTAGAATTCCTATCATCAGCTTTTTTTTTTCGGATAAACTTTTATTTATCGAGTTTCATATATTTTCCAGAACTTTTCTTTCCCTGTATAAGTTGTATCATGTACGTACTTGTAGAAATAAAGATTACTATTACATGTATTATTATTTATATTATTATTATTATTTTGTAACAAAAAAAGGCACAATACTGTGACTGGAACGATACACAAATAACCCGCACATAAAAGAGAGAAGCTTACGACGACGGTGCGGTCCGACTTGGACCATTGACTTTGTCAATGGTCCAAGTCGGACCGAAACGTCGTCGTAAGCTTCTCTCTTTTATGTGCGGAGTATTTGTGTATTATTATTTTGTTATTTTTTTTTTTCAACAAGTCGGCCGTCTCCCATCGAGGCAGGGTGACCCAAAAAAGAAAGAAAATCCCCCAAAAGGAAATATTTTCATCATCATTCAACACTTTCACCTCACTCACACTCGCTTCTATTCTGCTTGGTAGATATTTTTATGCATTCTTCTGATGAATGTAGAATACAGTGGTACCTCAGGATACGAACAGCTCAAAACTCAAACAGTTATGTGAGCAAATTTATGTAAGTGCTTTTGTAAGTGTATTTTTGGGGGTCTGAAATGGATTAATCTACGTAATTTACATTATTCCTCATGGGAACAAATTCGTTCAGTAGCGCACTCGAACAGCCTTGTGGAACGAATTAAGTTCGCATCCTGAGGTACCACTCTATCTAGAATAAATATAAGATGGTAGGATATAGAAATTAATTTGATATTACTGAAAAAGAATAATGTATTTTAAGTGACATTATTAACCAATGCATTATGTATAGATGGAGACTAACTACTAATGGATGAGAGTAATTTCTGCGATGAAGTAGTAATGTATTCACTTCATTTTAGGCTGTGCTATAGATGCAACAGTTCATGAGCGAGAGCATAACTAAAAATTCGGAAAACTATGAGCTAATTCCTCATTGTGAAGAATGGTTAAAAAATAGGAAATAAGTAATTAAATGCCAGGGTTTATTAATATAATGTTGACTTTTCCCATTATACAGAAAAGTTGGTCAATAGAAGAATTCCTCATGAACAAGGTACTTTTTAGTAGTTGACTTCGCTAGTCAGAGACCGTGCAACATCAGAAGGCAGCCCTGGAACCCAGGAACCATCACAAGGTAAACGTAATTGATTCTCACCTACATAATGCCTCATAGCAATCTATTGTAAAGTGTTTCTATAATGGTTGGTGGATGAGTTTGGTAGAGTATGTACAAGAAGGAAATTAAAAGTGAACATAGGAAAGAGTAAGGTGATGAGGATAACAAAAAATTTAGGTAATGAGAGATTGGAGGGAGGGAGTATGGAAGAAGTGAATGTGTTCAGATATTTGGGAGTTGACTTGTCAGCCAATGGGTTTATGAAAGATGAGGTTAACCATAGAACTGATGAAGGAAAAAAGGTGAGTGATGCACTGAAGTATCTGTGGAGACAAAAAACGTTACCCTTGGAGGCAAAGAAGGGAATGTACGAGAGTATAGTGGTACCAACACTCTTATATGGGTGTGAAGCATGGCTTATAAATGCTGCAGCAAGGAGAATGCTGGAGGCAGTGGAGATGTCATGTCTGAGGGCATTGTGTGGTGTGAATATAATGCAGAGACTCCATAGCTTGGAGGTTAGAAGGAGGTGTGGAATTTCTAAAAGTATTGTCCAGAGAGCAGAGGAAGGGTTGTTGAGGCGGTTTGGACATTTAGAGTGAATACATACATACATGTATAAATAAATGGTATTTGGGACCTGACTAGCTGTTGGAGTGTGAGCAGGGTAATATTTAGTGAAGGGATTCAGGGAAACCGGATACTTTATATAACCTGACTTGAGTCCTGGAAATGGGAAGTACAATGCCTGCACTCTACGTGTAAGGACTAATCTACTTCACAATATTCCTTATGGGGTTTGAGATATTGGCAGTTTGGAGGGATATAGTATTGTGTATTTTTATACGTATATACTTCTAAACTGTTGTATTCTGGGCACCTCTGCAAAAACAGTGATTATGTGTGAGTGAGGTGAACGTGTTGAATGATGATGAAAGTATTTTCTTTTTGGGGATTTTCTTTCTTTTTGGGTCACCCTGCCTCGGTGGGAGACTGCCGACTTGTTGAAGAAAAAAAAATATATGTGAGTGTGTGTGCTCACCTAATTGTACTCACCTAATTGTGGTTGCAGGGGTCGAGACTCAGCTCCTGGCCCTGCCTCTTCACTGATTGCTACTAGGTCCTCTCCCTCTCTGCTTCCTGAGCTTTGTCATACCTCTTCTTAAAACTATGTATGGTTCCTGCCTCCACTACTTCACTTGCTAGGCTATTCCACTTCCTGACGACTCTATGACTGAAGAAATACTTCCTCACGTCCCTGTGACTCGTCTGAGTCTTCAGCTTCCAGTTGTGACCCCTTGTTTCTGTGTCCCCTCTCTGGAACATCCTATCTCTGTCCACCTTGTCTATTCCCCGTAGTATCTTGTATGTCGTTATCATGTCTCCCCTGACCCTTCTGTCCTCCAGTGTCGTCAGCCTGATTTCCTTCAACCTTTCCTCGTATGACATTCCCCTGAGCTCTGAGACTAGCCTTGTTGCAAACCTTTGTATGTACTTTCTCTAACTTCTTGACGTGCTTGACCAGGTGTGGGTTCCAGACTGGTGCTGCATACTCCAGTATGGGCCTAACATACACAGTGTACAGTGTATCAGAATGCTATTCTCAGGTTTGCCAGGAGCCCGTATGCTGCAGCAGTTATTTGGCTGATGTGTGCCTCCGGTGACGTGCTCGGTGTTATGGTCACCCCAAGGTCTTTCTCCCTGAATGAGGTCTGTAGTCTTTGTCCACCTAGCCTATACTCTGTCTGCGGTCTTCTTTGCCCCTCCCCAATCTTCATGACTTTGCATTTGGCAGGGTTGAATTCAAGAAGCCAGTTTCTGGACCACATGTCCAGCCTGTCCAGGTCTCTGCAGTCCTGCCTCATCCTCATCCGATTTAATTCTTCTCATCAGCTTCACATCATCTGCGAATAGGGACATTTCAGAGTCTATTCCTTCCATCATGTTGTTCGCATATATCAAAAATAGCACTGGTCCTTGAACTGACCCCTGTGGGACCCTGCTCGTCACAGGCGCCCACTGTGATACCTCTTCACGTACCATGACTCATTGTTGCCTCCCTGTCAGGTATTCCCTGATCCATTGCAGTGCCCTCCCTGTTATATGCACCTGATCCTCCAGCTTCTGCACTAATCTCTTGTGAGGAACTGTGTCAAAGGCCTTCCTGCAGTCTAGAAAAATGCAATCAACCCACCCCTCTCTCTCGTGTCTTACTTCTCTGTGTGTGTGTGTGTGTGTGTGTGTGTGTGTGTGTGTGTGTGTGTGTGTGTGTGTGTGTGTGTGTGTGTGTGTGTGTGTGTGTGTGTGTGTGTGTGTGTACACCTATTTGTGGTTGCAGGGGTTGAGTCCCAGCTCCTGCCCCTGCCTTTTCACTGGTTGCTGCTTGGTCAACTCCCTGCTCCATGAGCTTTATTGTATCTCTTCTTAAAGCTGTGTATGGATCCTGCCTCCATTATATCACTCTCCAGACTGTTCTACTTCCTGACAACTCTATGGCTGAAAAAATACTTCCTAACGTACTTGCGACTCATCCGAGTTTTCAACTTCCAGTTGTGACCCCATGTTGGTGTGTCCCATTTCTGAAACATTTTGCTCCATTCAACCTTGTGAATTCCTCTCAATATTTTATATGTTGTTATCACGTCTCCCCAACCTCCAGTGTCGTCAGGTTGATTTTCCTTAACTTTTCCTTGTAGGACATACCTTTTACCTCTGGGACTAGTCTTGTTGCAAACCTTTGCATTTTCTTTAATTTCTTGATGTGTTTGACCAAGTGTGGGTTCCATACTGGTGTTGCATACTCGAATATGGTTCTGACACACACACAGTGTATAGTGTCTTGAATGATTCCTTACTGAGGTGTTGAAATTCTATTCATGGGTTTGCCAGGCACACCTATGCTGCAGCAGTTATTTGGCTGATGTGCACCTCAGAACATGTGCTCAGTATGATGCTCACCCTAGCCTGTACTCTGTCTGTGGTCTTTTTTGATCTTCGCCACTCTTCATGACTTTGGACTTGGTGAGGTTAAACTCCAGGAGCCAGTTGTTGGTCCAGGCTTGCAGCCTGTCCCTTTGTAGTCCTACCTGATCATCATCCATTTCAATTCTCTGCATTAGCTCACTTCGTCTAGAAACAGGGACACCTCTGAATACATCCCTTCTGTCATGTCATTCATATATACCATAAAGAGCACCGGCCCTAGGACTGACCCTTGTGGAACCCAGCTCGTCATAGGTGCCCCTCTGGTACTCATCATGTACCATCACTCGTTTCCTTCCTGTCAGCTATTCTCTTATCCACTGCAGTGCCTTTCCTGTTAATCCTGCTTGCTCCCCTATCTTTTGCACTAACTTCTTGTGTGGAACTGTGTCGAAAGCCTTCTTACAGTCCAAGAAAATGCAGTCTACCCACCCCTCTTTATCCTGTCTTACTTCTGTCATAAAACTTTCCTTCCCTGAAACCATGCTGGTTATTGCATATAAGCTCATTTCTTTCTAGGTGCCCCATCACTTTTCTCCTGATAAGCTTCTCTATGACTTTGTATGCATGTGTATGTGTATGCGCATGTGTGTGTGTGTGTTTTAGTACCAAAGCATGCAGTATGGATGACAGCAGCATTTATGCTCCATAGTATATTTTACATAGAATAATACGTCAAACAAGAATAAGATAATATATTTTATAATTACAGTACAGCCTCTCCTCGCTTAGCGATGTATGTACTTGTTTACTGATGATTCAGACTTATGATGGGCTCTCTGACCAGCATGCATATCTAAATAATGTATATTAGAGCTGATTTCCTCTATTCTGTTTATTACAATATACAGTACACTACTGTATAAACATTTAAAAATACAGTGGACCCTCGACCAACGATATTAATCCGTTCCTGAGAGCTCATCGTTAATCGAAATTATCATTAGTCGAGTTAATTTTCCCCATAAGAAATAATGGAAATCAAATTAATCTGTGCAAGACACCCAAAAGTATTAAAAGAAAATTTTTTACCACATGAAATATTAATTTTAATACACACAAACTGAAGAAGACATGTACAATTACATGACACTTACCTTTATTGAAGATCTGGTGATGATTGATGGGATGGGAGGAGGGGAGACTGTGGATGGTGTTAGTGTTTAGAAGGGGAATCCCCTTCCATTAGGACTTGAGGTGTCAAGTCCTTTTCCAGGGTTACTTCCCTTCTTCTTTTAATGCCACTAGGACCAGCTTGAGAGTCACTGGACCTCTGTCGCACAACATATCTGTCCATAGAGGCCTGTACCTCCCGTTCCTTTATGACATTCCTAAAGTGTTTCACAACATTGTCAGTGTCACAATTAAAAACATTGTCAGTGTCACAATTAAACACTTGTTCAGGTTTCAATTCTTCACTGTCTATGTACTCCTTGAATTCCTGCACATATTTTTCAGCTGCTTTTTGGTCCAAACTGGCAGCCTCACCATGCCTTATCACACTATGTATGCCACTACGATTCTTAAATCTCTCAAACCAACCTTTGCTGGCCTTAAATTCATTCACATCACCACTAGTTGCAGGCATTTTTCTAATTAAATCCTCATGCAACTTCCTAGCCTTTTCACATATGATCGCTTGAGAGATGCTATCTCCTGCTATCTGTTTTTCGTTTATCCACACCAATAACAGTCTCTCAACATCTTCTATCACTTGCGATCTCAGTTTCGAAAACAAAGTTGCACCTTTGGCAAGAACAGCTTCCTTGATTGCCGTTTTCTTGGCCACAATAGCAGCGATGGTTGATTGGGGTTTTGTGTACAACCTGGCCAGCTCGGAGACACACACTCCACTTTCATACTTAGCAATGATCTCTTTCTTCATATCCATAGTAATTCTCACCCTTTTTGCTGTAGGGTTGGCACTAGAAACTTTCTTGGGGCCCATGGTGACTTATTTTGCAGGTACAATCACTAAAAATGCTGTGATATGAAATGTTCCGATTGTATGTTTGGATGGGACCGCGGTGGCTGGCTGGCTTGTAAACACTGGCCACAAGTGGACGCGTCGACGGAACGAATAGTGTTGGTCGAGTTTTTTAGCACTAGTCGAGGCAAAATTTTTGCGTTAAAATGTATCGCTAGTCGGATTAAACGTTAGATGATGCCATCGTTGGTCGAGGGTCCACTGTATACTAAAAATGTTATAAATGGTGCAAAGGTGACATTAAAACAGTATCAAAAATGGTTGACAGAAACCCACTACCATTGTAGTATGCACTTTGCTTAGCAACAAATTCGTTTACCGAAGTGGTCTTAGGAACGGAACTCCACTGTTGAGTGAGGAGAGGCTGTAATATAAATCATAAAGACAAGACGAATCCCTATCAGGTGGCAAGGTGTGGCTCACCTCTCACCATTTTTTTTTTTTACTGTATCTTTATGCTTAAGTTTTTATCTTTCAACCATTATATACAGTGGAACCTCGGTTTTCGTATGCCCCAGTTTTTGTAGGATTCGGTTTTTGATGACTTTTTTCGTCTAAATTTTGTCCCAGTTTTAGTACATCCACTCGGTTTTCAAAAAGTTGAAAATGGTCCATACCAAACGCGTCTGTGTGACTCAGCAAGTCATTTCAAACTTCAAAAAACTCTTTAGAGCAGGTCATTTCAAACTTCAAAAAACTCTACGCCAAAGTAGTTTCAAAGGTGCTTTGAAGTGGCCTCGGACACTGAACTGACCCTAAAAATTGTTCTGGAGGAATGACTTTAGCATCCTCAGTTGCATAAGCCTTTTGGATAAGGCTTGGCAGGGAGTGACTTCAGGACGTTGAACTCTCCTTGGAGAAAATTGTGGCCAGAATGTGTCCTCGAGAAGGATTTTGAAGGCTTTGAGGCTGACCCTGATGACCCAACACCTATTGTGGAATCTATTGTGTCTTTGGGAAAGTCCATGGGGTTGGATGTGAGTGGCCAGGATGTGGAAGAGTTGGTGGACAACCACAGGGAAGAGCTAACTACTGAAGAGCTGCAAGACCTTCAACTGGAACAGCAACAGACTGCAGCTGATGAAACTGCTTCAGAGGAGGAGGAAGAGAGAGGGAAGAATGTGCCTTCTTCAGTGATTAAGGACATGTGTGCAAATTGGAGTTGCAAAGATTTGTGGAGAAATATCACCCTAACAAAGCTGTTTTAAGCGTGTCTGCAACATGTTCAATGACAATGCCTTGTCCCATTTTTGGCAAATCTTAAAGAGACGCCAGAAACAGACCTCTCCGAACAGATTTTTTGCACGATGAGTACAGTGACTCTCAAGCTGGTCCTAGTGCCGGTAAAAGACAAAGAAGGGAAGTAACCCCGGATAGGGCCTTGATCCCTGAAGTCCTTATGGAAGGGTATTCCCCTTCCAAACAATAACCCCTCCCCCACCCTCTCTCCTCTTCGCCATCTTCCGTGTTTATTTATCCATTTCATTAGTCATTTATATTTATTTCTCATTTTTTCTGTATGTAAAACTATAGTTATTCTCTATAAAATGTATTTTTTGTTAATATTTTTGGATGTCTGGAGCAGATTAATAGGATTTACATTACGTATTTCTTATGGGAAATGTGGTTTCAATTTTTGTAAGATTCAGTTTTCGTCAGACTTTTTAGAAAAGATTAATCACGAAAACCGAGGTTCCACTGTATTTTGTTTTTCAAATTAGTTGCATATTTTGTTTTTCAAACTAGTTGCATTTTTTTTTTTTTCGCACTAGCTGTTTTTCACCAAAGTAGGATAACCTCAAAAAGGAAATGTTAGCTGTGTTGGCAGAGGTACGCAGACAACACTTCACCTATGACCCTCGTAAGATTTCTGTGTTAATAAGGCTCTTATTGTTTTTTAATTAGCTAAATAATTTTTTATGCCTGGAATTTGTTTCAATATTCCAGGGTAAAAAAATAACACATTTTACCAGTTTTTTTTCTAGAAGATAGACACTATAATGTGTGAGTATGCTTCAGTAGATACGTCACTGTAAAGTATTTTTTTTACAAACCTTTGTTCACAGCATTTAAACACTTGAGGGTCAAGTTTACTATACATTAATAATACAGTATAATTTCTCTCTATTTTTTAAGACTTATGCAAAGCTTTGGTACGATATTAAATGTATGTATGTATGTATGTATGCCTGTCATAAGATGCAACCAAAATGCCGGGAGCAAGGGGCTAGTAACCCCTTCTCCTGTATATATTACTAAATTTAAAAGCAGAAACTTTCGTTTTTTCTTTTGGGCCACCCCCACCTCTGTGTTCCACATCCCTCTGTGTTCAGGGGGATGTGGAACACAGTTCTTCCTCCATAAGCCATGCTTGTCATAAGAGGCGACTAAAATGCCGGGACCAAGGGGCTAATAACCGTTTCTCCTGTATACATTACTAAAGTTAATAAAAAGAGAAACTTTTGTTTTTCTTTTTGAGCCACCTTGCCTCGGTGGAATATGGCCGGTGCGTTGAAAGAAGATATATGTGTATACACACATACATACGTACATGTAATTTAATGTTACTGTCTTATAAATAATAAATTATACCACAATAAAAATAACAGTTTATAGGAATCAAAGTTTTGTTTTTAAATAACACATGTAAATCCACCACTAATATAATTACCACTGCTATGACTATACATGAGGCTTTGCTAGTATTATATATATTTTTTTTATTAGCACTGCACGGCCCATATGGGTTTAGCACTTTTTGTGAATGTAATGGAAATACAGTATATTTTACAATTTTAACCTTTATCTCTTACATAATATAGAGATAAAATGTCATTCAAGTTGATTTCACCTGGTTAACTTCAAGTACGTATGTTTAACAACTTGATAACCTGTTTGTTAGTAGTAGTATGGTATGTACGTACTGTACTCAGTCTGTTAATGGTCTGCAGGAAAACCTTGCATAGTTGCCAGGTGATTGGGGTAAAAAAAAAAAAGTCTGCAAATTTTATGAAGTATAAACTGATTAGTAATACTGTATGCATACATGTTTAGAAACTGTCAATGGTAATTTTGTCTTATTTTGATTAATAATGGTGAAAGCCTTCCAGATGGTTTGCTTGTATCAGCAATTGCTCATAATTTTAACTATACAATAGTATATATGCAAATATGATTTGTAGTTACTTCTTATACCTAACTAGAATAATTTTTATTTGCACAAACATGTTTTAAGTGTATAGTTTCTAATCTAATATGGTTATTTTCACTTCAAAGTCTCTGATCCACTTCAGTTTCCTGCATTACAGTCATGGTAACTGTATTGATCTGACTGCAGTTTTAAACAGATCTTCAGAGAAAGACTACACACTGTACTGTGCTCTTAGTATCTATGAGGAAGATGTTGAGAATCTTATAGATAATTCACAGTTACAAAGCTTAAATTTCAAAGGTAATAAGGGAGAGGGTTTCCAACACACTTATGTATGCATGGAGATATAACAGTGAGGCTTCATTAAAAAATGTAGCTGTCATTGCACTCTATAGAAAATGAGCAACATGACCAAACAACACCTGCAGACTGGTAAATGCATTGATGCAGAAATCATGCCTGCTGAGTGAGTAGTGGTAGTACAGGTAACTGTGACATTTATGGAGCACTTTTACAAGTTAAAATTATATAAAATATGTTCTGTGCATTTTAGTCTATGTACAGTGCAGGGCCAAAAAGATACAGGTATAAATACTTAAAAGTTTATGAACTGTGTGGTTTAGAATAAGAGTGGGATGTGAGAAGTGGGTAATACGTATTTGTGCCTGGCAGTAAAAGGAATGGATGAGAATGATTGATTCTGGGAGCTATTGAATAAATGTAGAGAATAGTATTTGTTTTGGGAGTTGCAGTGGCGTGCAAAGTAGGGTAGTTTAGAGTGCCAAAGGTAACTGTCAGTGGGGGACCTTCATTTGAATTGTACTTAGAGACAATACATGTTTCAAGAGGAGGATAAGAAAGTGTCTGTAGTGTAATGACATGTACAACAAGCAGTTAGCTTGACACTCATACAAAACTGTTGCAACCACTTTGTTGTACTGTTGTACATTTCCCTTTTGGCATTCACTGACAAATTTCTTATACAAACTCCTACTAATTTCTTTCCCTCATGTACAGTATTATGTAATTTGCCTCATCTTCATCTTTTATAAGCCCCCCTGGCAACACATTAAGGCCCAAATATCTAAATGCATTTACTTTCTTCCAATCTAACATCTAATGTTCTATTTCCCAAACCTCCCAAAATCACTGTCATCAGCAAAAATCAACTGTGGCAACAACTAAAAACAGAGATATGCTGCTTGATAGAGGTGCATGATAAACGTGTGTGGTTTTCACTGAAGGCACTTGGATGAGAACTTTACCTTTATTGTAATTTATGATTATCTCTGCTTATTACGTACAATATTTTTAAAATCTTGATATTTAATGAAGCCAAAAAAAGTCCTAATAAGTAATTGGCTCATCAACTTCTAAATGCAACAATATTTTGTGTGAAAGGTGATCAGTTATTGATAGGGAATGAGTAGTCAAAGTATTTCAGTATTATAAATTATTCCAAGCATAAACTGTCTCATTAAACTGGTCTTCCGCAATGGTAAGATATGTTCTTCATTATGCAGTTTAAGGGCCAATACTGTACTTCGATGTAGCATTCTAGACAACTAACAGAAGCACTTATGTATATACTGTAATGATGAAAATTAAGGAAAATGTTAGTTATGATAAATATGAGAATGTGTTGACATTCACAAATTTAAACAAAGAAAATGTGCACAGCATATTGTACAATGATGTGTATTGAAAGTCAGCTGACTAGTGCTTGTTTTGACAAGCCCTACTTTATAAAATACTCTTATTTTGTTGTGGAACAATATGGATGAAATTACAGGAGTGCACATACATAGGACATCTTCATTGAGTACATTTTAGTACAAGGACCTTGGTCACTCGAAATGATACAAAGAATGAGAAAGCACAGTGCAGTATATACATGTATATAGGGGAATATGCATGCCATAAATGAAGGTCAGATGAAAGTGTCAGGTCACCTAATTGCTGTATCATGTGGCAGTCAAGAAGCAGTTCTGAGCATACAATACATTTCCAAGAATTGTGGAAATGATGTATGTGCTAACTCTTTGTTTAAGGGTGTTGGAAGTAGCAATTAAGGCTGCTTCAGCAGAGTGGTGCCAAACTCTGTTGGATTCTAAGGAGATCATTTTTGTGTAGTTCCTGTGCATCAAATGGCCCTCTTGAGACCTGTGTATGACACAAGCATTGCTGGTGTTGTCTAGGTTACAAGTATATTTGTGTTCTTGAGTACATATGGAAAGAGTCCGCATAAATATTCTTGTAACCAGGATGACACTAGCAATGCCTATTTTGTACACAAGTCTAAAGAGGCCCTTCTCACACACTGAAATGGTGTACAGAGAATCCAACAAAGATAGGCGCCACTACTGAAGCACTTTTAATTGCTACTTCCATCACCATAAAACAAAGGACTGGCAAATATATAATTTCTACAACTCTTGAGCATACATTAAGATACTGCTCCACACTGCTTCTCTGCTACTATGTGAAACAGCATTTAGGTGGCTTTATGCTTATGCCTGACCATCACCTATGACTTGCAGTCTCTAACATATATACTGTACCTTCTCATTCTTTTGCATCATTTTGAGCGACCACAGTTCCAGGACCAAAAGAATCCAAAAAAGATGAACTAAGTGTGTGCACTTGTCCTTTCATATTGTCATCATTACACCTACTTTCTTCTATATATATAATACTACTGCCTTTTATGTTCTTAAAGAAACTATTGACTCAATTTATATAGATTTTTAGGTAATAAATGCTTTATTTTATAAAACTAACTGCATTACTGTCAGGTAGGCAGAAAAAGTATATAAAGTGTATGTGATTTTAGTGATTTTTATCAATGATGTAAGATCTAAAGCAGCCCTAACATTACAGTTTTTCATTTGCTGGTGACATTTATCAAAATTTGTTGCATAATCTTATCATATGTGACACACTGATTTAGAAGCCAGAGTTCTGTTTATATTTCATAGCTCTGTTGTACACTTGATAATTCTAGGTTAAGTCTCATGTTCCCTATTAGTGCCTCAGGTTTCTCCTTGTTACAGGGGATTAGCAACATAATCTCTCTCAGACAGGTAGTGGACTGCCTGATCAATAATAAATTGGGTAAAGTGATAAATCATCAATCTGAATATTCATTTTCCAAATATGATCACTTTTGGTTCATTAATAATATGCCTAATTTTGAAGTTGCCTAATAAATTATATTACTATTACGTATTCACTTGCAAAATTAAATATGAGTTTAGAGGCTTATTCAGTATATTGGCTGTGGTGAAAGCTTTTTGTTTCATTAATATAAGTGACTTCTTGTTGTTAGTGTATACTGAGATAATGTCAAACTTTATACAAAAATACAAAATTATCATGTACTACTGTATCATAATATACATAATTTGTCTGACCAAGCTTTGACTCAGAAGAGAACAGATTTATAAGCAATGGTTAGTCTTTAGGGGGTTTTAGATGGTAAAAAAAGTGAGGCTAGGGTAATAATTTCTGTTGAAAATATTGTATAAAGACAAGGTGCTATTAGATGGAGGAACTGATATAAGCACAACATCTCTTCTGAGTTATTGCTTCTGAACTCTCAAGTCATATATTTTATATTGTACACCACATTTTGTCTTCATCTTCAGTCCATCATAAACAAATATTTGCCAAGCTTGTACAGTTAGAATGATGTAAGGTTAAACAAAAAAAGATAGAACTTTTTTGTTCATATCTTTAGTATGGGGCCATGTTTGTCCAATGTTAGCCTCAAACTATATATGTACTGTATATACAAGTATGACTTCTATATTTTGGTAAGAAACGATGCTAACTGACTTTTGCTGTGAGTGAGTTATTCATCAGTTCATCATTATTGTAAAAATTTTGTGAGATGGAAAAGGGAACTCTTGAAATTTTGCTTTCTCTCTCACATTTTTACAGTGCCTATGTTTTTGTTTTATTCTCAGATCTATTTGAGTCTTCTTGGTACTGTATTTTAAAAGGCCTTTGTTTTGTAACCAAAAAACATATTAGCTTTTATTACTTGGGGATGTCTCTTTAATTGTTTACTTGCTGTAAAACTGTAATCAAGAAATATCAATCCTTATTAGTCATGAATTTTACTTAATCCTTAATTTGAAGACATACCACTAGAATTATGATAAATAAGTTTATGTACAGTGCGCCATGAAATAATGAAGAGGTAGCACAATGAACAAAAGAAACATTTCACTATTGACCCACACCCCTTCAAGGGAAGGATACTGTGATATAGCAAAGGGGCTCTTGATCTGAGGCATTAGATCTCTTGTCTCCTCATCCTTGGAGCCACAACAAATTGTTTACTATCTGACCATGTTTGGAATTTTGGCTATCTTCCCACCACTGTTGGGTTTGCAAAACTGCACCTTCATGCTTAAGTATCAAACCCATGCAGCTGACTCATGGATACCACATGGAGAAATGATTGGCACCACTCTGCAAAGATTGTCAGGTCACACTGTCAGTCGACCACATCTTCATAGATTGTCCTATCAGCAAGCACACAGAAGTCACTTCTGATGTCTCCACTGCCCCACACACCCACTCTCTGACCTCTCTGGAAATCCCATCTTTGATTTTTTTTTTTAATATAAATTAACCAACTCCTTTTGCACTTTCCCTTACCTCAACAAACCCTTCCCTTACACACTTGTCCTTCATGCACTCCTACCCTTCACACATTCCTACTTTCAAACATCTCTCCTTGCAGCGTTGTATGATCCTTTCGGGGTTGGCACTTAAATTGATTACAATAATAATGATAATAATAATAAATAGACTCACCAGGAATGTAGGATTTACTTCTGACATCTATATTGCCACAACACTCATTGACCTTGTTGACACAGACACTCTGACTCTTAAATGGAAATTAACTTGCACCATCTATGATTTCAATTTTACACTCCTGCTAACTTCTACCCTAGCACAATCTTACCCCTTGCACAACCCTAACCTTTGCACATCTCTAGCCACTGCACTATATGACCCATATGGGTCTAATGCTTAGAATGATTTATGTATTATTATTTATTCACAAGTTGGAGAGGAACATTTAGACTTTTCAGTCAGTATGGGCTTAACACTCTTCTATGACTGTACTAATGAGAGGAAAATCTGTTTAGCATAATAATTAGGGAAAGTTAATAATATTGGAAGGATAGCCATAACAAAAGACTAAACTACAAAGAATAAAAATTTAGGTTGAAAAATTAAGGCTTAGTTGTAAATCCCTAGATGGTGGTGTATACACGTGTATACTCATCTATATGAATCACACATATAAACACTCACATATGAAAATATGCACACCAAGTGTATATCTCTCACGGTATATACACTGAGAATTACTTGAATCCCTATTTTAAAGATTAAAAGTATTCTTGACTACTGGTGAACAGATGACATGAAGCTTTTTTTTTTCACACAGTTGTACAGGCTAAGAGCTGTTAACCTACCCATCTTAATGACCCTTTTGTATTTAGTGTTTTGTCATTGGTTTATTAGCCAGAAAAAAAAGAACACCCGACTCGAGTCTTAAGATGACCTGTTTCTGTTAACCTATCACAGATCTAAAAATTCACCCCTTCTTAAGAAAAACAGTGAAATCTGTACTAGTCTATTGTGGCATCAAGAGAGGCTGAAGCTTCCCAAAGCCCATAAATAAAAATAATAACACTGCTTCAAGACAAGTCCTTTCTTCAAACCAGACTGCACTCTTTAATTCCCTACTATAAAAAACTTCTGGAGTCAACCCCTGTACATGACTATGGAAATTCATAGATAGCTTACATAAAGTATGCTATTTTATTTTATGAATTAAATACGTGCAAGGTCTAGGTATTTTTATCTTGTAGACGTTTCACCATCCAGAGGCTTTATAATACAATATATAGACTCTGAGGCTGACGAGCTGATTATCTCTTCTTCTACAGTCTTCTGTTTATGTCCCTGTATTGTATTGATAAATAATAATAATAATAATAATCTTTATTTCTACAGACCTAGCTTACATCAGTAACATACTATAAAGAAAGCCCCTTGTTATGCAGAGCATTTCAGGCAAATTTGGTTAATATTATCTCCCAGGATGCAACCCGCACCAGTCAGCTAACACCCAGGTATCTATTAACTGCTAGGTGAACAGGGACAGCAGGTGTCTTAAGGAAACATGCCCAAATGTTTCCACCCGTATCAGGGACTGAACCACAGACCTCAATGTGTGAGCTGAGTGCATTACCAAGCTACTGGGTGTCAAAAATCTACAAAATAAGAATTCTCAGATGTTGCACATGTGTCTTAATTCATCATATTGTCAGTATTGTATACAACTGATGTATTTTATTATTTTATTTTATCCAAAATTTAGCAAGATTAGGCTGGGTTGTTAGATTGGATTTGCTGCAAAAATAAAGAATTTCCAAGTACAAAACTATATAATTATATTTGACAGTTTTTCTTGGAGGAAGTGGATGATGCCCAATCTGCAAGTGATCCTCAAAGGAGGTGGACGACAGCCAAGCTTTAAATGATTCTTGAAGGAAGGGGAGGATGCCCACTCTTCAAGTGATCCTTGAAGGAAGGGAAGAATACCCAGTCTTCGAGTGATCCTTGAAGAAAGATTAAAGATTCTTTATTTCAGCATGATACAATGTTTTACAAGGGTGAATGACATTTAGGTGTGCATGCAAAAACCCCTTGGTATGCAGGGAAGGATGCCGAATCTCCAAGTGATCCTTGGAGAATATGGAGGATGGCCAGTCTTTAGGTGATCTTGAAAAAAGTGGAAGATGGCCAGTCCAGCTCTTGGACCTATTGTACTCCTCTTCTGACTACAGTCCACTGGATGGGTATGGGGGCATAATATGGCTATATCAAAACTAATTTTGTGTAAAACAATCGAATACTAAATGTTTTATGTATGTATCATAGGAGAAGTAAAAGGACGGGGAAGGATAATAGCATGTAGGCCAGGATGAATTACAACAAGTGGATATGCTCAAGGCTGAAAATAGACTAAATCAACTGAATTTAAATCATGTTCATTAAAATTGCTAACAAGCAGTGTCCAAACTATCTCGATGCAAATTTTGTTAAGATTAGGAACCAAAACCAATGTGGTAGTAGGGGAGGTGAACACAGTTTTGTAGTACCTACAGTAGGTGGTCAGGCCTCTGACACTTTTTATTATAGTATAACAATAAGTGAGTGGAATGGATTGCCTGAACATGTCAAGGCCAGTTTCAGAGAGTTACAAGATTCCTAATGAATGAAGCTACAGAGAAGGGGAAAAGTAATTTATTGTATAGTTAACATTTGTGACCCTATTGCATTAAGTTGATTTTTCTTTATTTAATGTCTGTGTTAATTAATTTACTTTGTTCCTATTGTACCTCGTCATTGTAACTGATTTTCACGCAGATGAGAAACTTAGTTGTTTTAATTTTTATGGTCATAATTATCATTGAGTTCTACTGTATCTAATCGTTAGGCTCCTAATAATATATTGAAAGGACCCCAATGGAAACAAATCACTAAATAATTACAATTTACACATGTTACTATGCAAAACAACCACAGGGGAGTTGAACGATACCACAGAGATATCCTTCAACTCCCCTATGGTTGTTTTGCATCTTGTTCATGATTATTGTAACATGTTACTATGTAAGGCAATTGCAGTCACCTAAAACATGTGTAAATGTAATTATCTGTAGCTGTACCTAACTAAGCTTAGTAAGTGGAGAAAGTAGAGGCAAAGGTGTGGGAAGAGTATATGTAAGATATGGAATGGGAAGAAAAGATAAAGGATGAGTAGGAGTGGGGAGGTAAAGGATGAGTAGGAGTGGGGAGGTAAAGGATGAGTAGGAGTGGGACGATAGGATAAAGGATAAATAAGAAGAGAAGGTAGAGACTGGGGAGGAGTTCTGAGAGTAGGTAATATGTGCGAAGAGGTTAATTAAAAGATGAGTAGGTGCAGGAAGAGTAGGTACACGAGTGGGAGTGAGAAGAGTAGGTACACGAGTGAGAGTGAGAAGAGTAGGTACACGAGTGGGAGTGAGAAGAGTAGGTACACGAGTGGGAGTGAGAAGAGTAGGTACACGAGTGGGAGTGAGAAGAGTAGGTACACGAGTGGGAGTGAGAAGAGTAGGTACACGAGTGAGAGTGAGAAGAGTAGGTACACGAGTGGGAGTGAGAAGAGTAGGTACACGAGTGGGAGTGAGAAGAGTAGGTACACGAGTGGGAGTGAGAAGAGTAGGTACACGAGTGGGAGTGAGAAGAGT
This sequence comes from Cherax quadricarinatus, assembly GCF_038502225.1. NCBI lineage: Eukaryota > Metazoa > Arthropoda > Malacostraca > Decapoda > Parastacidae > Cherax > Cherax quadricarinatus. The sequence goes on along the minus strand of NC_091304.1, from coordinate 14,076,527 downwards.
AGGTACACGAGTGGGAGTGAGAAGAGTAGGTACACGAGTGGGAGTGAGAAGAGTAGGTACACGAATGGGTGAGAAGAGTAGGTACACGAGTGGGAGTGAGAAGAGTAGGTACACGAGTGGGAGTGAGAAGAGTAGGTACACGAGTGGGAGTGAGAAGAGTAGGTACACGAATGGGAGTGAGAAGAGTAGGTACACGAGTGGGAGTGAGAAGAGTAGGTACACGAGCGGGAGTGAGAAGAGTAGGTACACGAGCGGGAGTGAGAAGAGTAGGTACACGAGTGGGAGTGAGAAGAGTAGGTACACGAGTGGGAGTGAGAAGAGTAGGTACACGAGTGGGAGTGAGAAGAGTAGGTACACGAGTGGGAGTGAGAAGAGTAGGTACACGAGTGGGAGTGAGAAGAGTAGGTACACGAGTGGGAGTGAGAAGAGTAGGTACACGAGTGGGAGTGAGAAGAGTAGGTACACGAGTGGGAGTGAGAAGAGTAGGTACACGAGTGGGAGTGAGAAGAGTAGGTACACGAGTGGGAGTGAGAAGAGTAGGTACACGAGTGGGAGTGAGAAGAGTAGGTACACGAATGGGAGTGAGAAGAGTAGGTACACGAGTGGGAGTGAGAAGAGTAGGTACACGAGTGGGAGTGAGAAGAGTAGGTACACGAGTGGGAGTGAGAAGAGTAGGTACACGAGTGGGAGTGAGAAGAGTAGGTACACGAGTGGGAGTGAGAAGAGTAGGTACACGAGTGGGAGTGAGAAGAGTAGGTACACGAGTGGGAATGAGAAGAGTAGGTACACGAGTGGGAGTGAGAAGAGTAGGTACACGAGTGGGAGTGAGAAGAGTAGGTACACGAATGGGTGAGAAGAGTAGGTACACGAGTGGGAGTGAGAAGAGTAGGTACACGAGTATAGGAATGGGAAGAGCAGGTAATTTATGAGTAGGAGTGGAGTGTAGGTAAAGGATGTGGAGTGGGAAGACACGTCAGTGACCACACCCAAGCCAGCTAGAGCAAGGCAAGTCTTCCTCAAGGTCAAGATGGGAAGCCGCCCTCTGTGCTGATGCCAAAGTCTCCTACACACACTTTCTCTCTCATCTCGTCTCATAACATCTTTATCACTTTTTTAAACCTCTATATACGTTTTAGAAAAAGTGTTTTATGTTTATTTATATATTCCTCATCTTGTTTTGTCCAGCTACGACAGTAATGCTGAGATGTTACATAATAAGAGTGCCGTTCACTTCCTAGTGTGTCTAATCACTGAATTCTCTTGCAGGGATTAAGTTACGGTTCCAGAGCTCTGCATTTTAATACTCAACATCACACGATACATCAGTATCTTGTATATCGTAGCACTGTCTCCTCTGAGCCTTCGCTTCCCAGTGTTATGAGATTTTATATATCGTTTATCATATCTCAGGATATTCTCAAGCTTTGTAAGATGTATGAAATGTGTTCTTTTCTGGTTCTAACCTCTGAAAACATATATGTTGGCTTCATAAATGACACTAAAGTTTGCTTGTAAAGTTTCTGAGAAAAGATCTTATAATTTCTAATGATGTGTATAAGGCAAATATTATCTTGGTTGTCCCCTCGAGGAGTGTTCCCTGACGCTGGTAAGGGGCTCTTGATCTAGGGAATTGGGTCAGTGCTCCGGGTCCCTGAATTGAGCCTGAATACCTTCCATCCCTCCCCCCCCCACATGCGCTGTATAATCCTACAGGTTTAGTGCTCCCCATGATTATAATAATAATAATAATATCTTGGTTTTGTGTCTAGTGATAGGCTCGGTGTTATGTTCACCCGTAGATCCTTTTCTCTTTCTGACGTTTGCTGCCCAACTCTCAGATCTCAGTGTGATATTAATAGCCTTTCCTCGTCTTGAGTCATATAAACAGAGACGTCTATATCTTCACCGAGAGGTTATTTTAACCCTAGTTTTATAGATTAAAGTTTTCTTGATGGTGCACAGGTTAATTGCCCCTTTAATGCCCATTGCAGGCGATAAGATAAGATAACCTGGAGGGTTAGCCACCCAATATAGTCTGTGTGTCATCGGGAACTGTCTGTCTTATTTCCATTTCTTGTTAACCTTGTCCACTAGGATGCGACTCACATCAGTTGGCTCTGCCCCGCTGTTTTCTGCCGCCCAATACCCTCGCTTCCTTCCCTACCCTGCAGCGCTGTATAGCCCTTGTGGCTTAGCGCTTCTTTTTTATTACAATAACATCAGTTGGCTAACACCCAGCCGGTTAACATCAGTCCCTCAGCCTGGAGTCGATGTAATCGGTCCATCAGTCTTGATGGACTGAATACATCTACTCCAGACTGAGGGACTGATTACCTCAAACACCTGATCTTCACCATTCTTCTTTGTACTGGACTGATAAAGCCACTGTGTGCCAAAACATTTATACATTAAAGATACCCAAGTGCTGCACATGTGTCTAACTTATCAACTGGTCGATTCTCTGAACCATTTATCTACAAGACCTATCATACATATTCTTGAAGCTATGTATGGATTCTGCGTCTACCACTTCGCTGTTTAGGTCGTTCCACTTCCTGAACACTCTAAGGATAAAGAAGTATTTTTTAACATCCCTGTGGCTCTTCTGTGTTTCTAACTCCCATTTGTGACCTCGTCTACTCGAAACCCGCCTCTCAAACACTCTCGCTGTCCACCCTGTCAGTTCCTCCGAGTCGTATTCATGGCAGCTCTGGTCCTGTCCTCTAGCGTTACCAGTCTTAGCTCCTCTAGCCTATCCTCATAGCTCATACACCGCAGCTCTGGGACTAGTTTTGTTGCAAACCTCTGCACTTTGTCTAGCTTAATCAGATGTGGGTTCCACACTGGCACTGCATACTTCAACGTGGTAATGCCATATGCCGTGTGTAAGATCGTGAATGCCTTTTTGTTGATATTTTTGAAAGTTACCCTTAAATTTGCAAGTCTGACGTTTGCTGCAGCGATTATTCAGTTCATGTGTGCCTCGGACGAAATGCTCAGAACTAGGTCCTTCTCTTTCAGGTTAGCAGCCTTTGTCCCACGAGCCTGTACACTGGAGTTTACCTGGAGAGAGTTCCGGGGGTCAACGCCCCCGCGGCCCGGTCTGTGACCAGGCCTCCTGGTGGATCAGAGCCTGATCAACCAGTCTGTTGCTGCTGGCTGCACGCAAACCAACGTACGAGTCACAGCCCGGCTGATCAGGAACTGACTTTAGGTGCTTGTCCAGTGCCAGCTTGAAGACTGCCAGGGGTCTGTTGGTAATCCCCCTTATGTGTGCTGGGAGGAAGTTGAACAGTCTCGGGCCCCTGACACTTATTGTATGGTCTCTTAACGTGCTAGTGACACCCCTGCTTTTCATTGGGGGGATGGTGCATCGTCTGCCAAGTCTTTTGCTTTCGTAGTGAGTGATTTTCGTGTGCAAGTTCGGTACTAGTCCCTCTAGGATTTTCCAGGTGTATATAATCATGTATCTCTCCCTCCTGCGTTCCAGGGAATACAGGTTTAGGAACCTCAAGCGCTCCCAGTAATTGAGATGTTTTATCTCCGTTATGCGCGCCGTGAAAGTTCTCTGTACATTTTCTAGGTCGGCAATTTCACCTGCCTTGAAAGGTGCAGTTAGTGTGCAGCAATATTCCAGCCTAGATAGAACAAGTGACCTGAAGAGTGTCATCATGGGCGTGGCCTCACTAGTTTTGAAGGTTCTCATTATCCATCCTGTCATTTTTCTAGCAGATGCGATTGATACAATGTTATGGTCCTTGAAGGTGAGATCCTCCGACATAATCACTCCCAGGTCTTTGACGTTGGTGTTTCGCTCTATTTTGTGGCCAGAATTTGTTTTGTACTCTGATGGAGATTTAATTTCCTCATGTTTACCATATCTGAGTAATTGAAATTTCTCATCGTTGAACTTCATATTGTTTTCTGCAGCCCACTGAAAGATTTGGTTGATGTCCGCCTGGAGCCTTGCAGTGTCTGCAATGGAAGACACTGTCATGCAGATTCGGGTGTCATCTGCAAAGGAAGACACGGTGCTGTGGCTGACATCCTTGTCTATGTCGGATATGAGGATGAGGAACAAGATGGGAGCTAGTACTGTGCCTTGTGGAACAGAGCTTTTCACCGTAGCTGCCTCGGACTTTACTCTGTTGACGACTACTCTCTGTGTTGTTAGTGAGGAAATTATAGACCCATCGACCGACTTTTCCTGTTATTCCTTTAGCACGCATTTTGTGCGCTATTACGCCATGGTCACACTTGTCGAAGGCTTTTGCAAAGTCTGTATATATTACATCTGCATTCTTTTTGTCTTCTAGTGCATTTAGGACCTTGTCGTAGTGATCCAATAGTTGAGACAGACAGGAGCGACCTGTTCTAAACCCATGTTGCCCTGGGTTGTGTAACTGATGGGTTTCTAGATGGGTGGTGATCTTGCTTCTTAGGACCCTTTCAAAGATTTTTATGATATGGGATGTTAGTGCTATTGGTCTGTAGTTCTTTGTTGTTGCTTTACTGCCCCCTTTGTGGAGTGGGGCTATGTCTGTTGTTTTTAGTAACTGTGGGACGACCCCCGTGTCCATGCTCCCTCTCCATAGGATGGAAAAGGCTCGTGATAGGGGCTTCTTGCAGTTCTTGATGAACACAGAGTTCCATGAGTCTGGCCCTGGGGCAGAGTGCATGGGCATGTCATTTATCGCCTGTTCGAAGTCATTTGGCGTCAGGATAACATCGGATAGGCTTGTGTTAATCAAATTTTGTGGCTCTCTCATAAAAAAATCATTTTGATTTTCGACTCTCAGTCTGGTTAGCGGCTTGCTAAAAACTGAGTCATATTGGGACTTGAGTAGCTCACTCATTTCCTTGTTGTCATCTGTGTAGGACCCATCTTGTTTAAGTAGGGGCCCAATACTGGACGTTGTTCTCGATTTTGATTTGGCATAGGAGAAGAAATACTTTGGGTTTCTTTCGATTTCATTTATGGCTTTTAGTTCTTCCCGCGATTCCTGACTCCTAAAGGATTCTTTTAGCTTAAGTTTCCAAACGTCTTTGATATTCTCTGCTTTTAATAACTTTGCATTTTCAGGGGTTAAATTCCAATAGGCACTTGTCAGACCAATCCTGCAGCAATCCTACAAATGGACCTGCAGCTGCAGGTCCATTTGTAGTAGGTACTGGTCTACTCCTCTTTGTATTCTCCTCAGTTTTACATCACCTGTGTACTCATCTATATGTGGTTCCAGGGGTCGAGTCACAGCTTCTGGTTCCGCCCCTTCGCTGGCCGCTACTCGGTCTACTCCTGGCTTCAAAAGCCTTGTCGTGCCTCTTCTTAAAGCTATGCATGGATCCCGCCTCTAGCACTTCACACTCCAGATTGTTACACTTTGTGTGTGTTGTGTGAGTGTGTGCATGTCCGCGCGAGTGCATACATGCCCTGCAAGTTGAAAAGCGGAACTAGAGACAGCATGGGACTCTGGACCATGCCTCTCCCTGCCAAGAGTCGCTTCTTCCAGCAGCAGACAGAGAGCCAAGTAACATGACCTTAACACAGTGAAGCTGCCCTAACACAGCAGATGTGCAGTCAACCACACCCAAACACCTACACAACCAAGACTAAACCAAAGAGAAAAATACCCGGGGTAAAGCCAGTTATCCCTCCACCCTTCTCACGTGATTTGCGGAATAATAATAATAATAATCTATTTCTACAAGTACATGATACATCTTATATCGTGGTTGAGGAAGGTCCATGCAGTGTAGGGCCGGGACCTGGTCATCTGCGACCCTGGTCTCAGGTGTAGTGAAAATCAGCTTGGCCCAGGTACACAAATAATCCGCACATAGGAGATAGGAGCTTACGAAGATATTTCAGTCCGACTTAGACCATTTACAAAGTCACTTCTGTGTGTGAGCAGAGTGCGTTAGCGATCGAGCTACGGGACACCCTCACATGAGGATCTCTCACTGCCAGGTCACGAACTCAGTATTTCCCTGATACACTCTCGAGCACTGCTGAGGCTGTATCCTCCACTAGCCCACTGTAACTGATTGTAGTTGTTAGGAAAAACTAGTCTGGTTAAGTAGCCTGTAAGAGTATCACAGTGTCTGGCTCCATTAATGACACTGACAACCCCAACTGTGACTGGGGCGTTCAGGAAGAATTGCTACTACAGGTTCACTGGATGCTATACACGTTTAATATCTTCATTATGCAGCCCATACCCATGGTGTGGGGGGTAGTCAAAATATTACAGAGGCACATAATGGGTTCAGGGACTGGGCTCCAAAGTTCTGAAAGCTAAAAGTTACAGTGGTAATGAACTATTCGTGTGTTTATATCTGGTTACAATGGAAATGAGTTATAAAAATATGGTTACAATAAATATTAGTGTATATGTGATTTTTATTTTTATTACTTTATATTTTAGCAAGATACGCTTGAATTTAAATAAGTTTAGGAGGTTATGCGTTGTTTACAATCAGCAAAGTGATGGTATTTTTCCAGAATAGTTGATAACATGTTGGTGTTAAGAAAATATTCTGACATTTCTTGAATATTTATGAGTTGTCTCTGAATTCAGTAATTTGACGAATTCCTGCACATTATGACGCAGAGCGTGACAACCTGGCAAAGTTTACATTTAGTTATGTCTACACCAGCTGGTGAGTGATACTGATGCAACCTGCCAGAGATGCTTGTAACCCAGCCGGAGCCGGGCGATAGAGTCTGCTGGTTTTATAGAATGCGCCATAGTCATGTGGCAGTCTGCCATACACTAATCCAGGGAGCACTATCTGCAATACTTTGCAAATATCTATGCTTTCCTAGTCTGACTGGAAGTGTAGCCAGATCCCACTGCTGTTCATTGAGTATTTTTGTTAATACCGACTTCAGAAGACTGTTATATTCACTCAGTTCTGGACTGTAGTGGTAAAAACACAAAAGCAGCAATTGAAAACTTGAGACAAAGTTTTGCCCATACAACAGATAAATGTCTATGTACATTTATCAACTACAACTTGTCAGTATTCCCATATCTTTTACTGTTAGTTCTGGATGGTCAAATGAGGCTGCACATTATTTATTCGTTAGGCAGCTCATGATGACTTGAAGATACATGGCATCATGGGCGTTTAGTTTGGCTATTCATTGGGACAATGAATATTCGGTTTATTTTAGAGAATTACGTCAATGGTATTAGTTGCCAGAGGGCTATTCATTTGGGACAATGAATTGCTTATTCGGATAATTTCGCATTTTAGATGAGATGCCACTACGTCAATGGTATTAGTTGCCAGAGGGCTCCCAGCAGGATGCTAACAGTAAAATCTGGAATTCATTACCTGTAAATATAAAAGAAACAGAACCTGTTTATAAATTCAAGTCTCTTCTCAAAGACAAATACTCACTTGTGCTTTATAGTTATCTGTTTACATTAATGTTTTATCACTGCTTAGGTTGACGATTATAATAATAACAATAATCATTGATAATCTGGTGTATTAAGTGACGACTCTCAATGCCTGTACTCCGTGAGTCAGGCAGGTGTGGGTGTTTCAGCAGGTCTGGAGTTGTGAGTCAGGCAGGTGTGGGTGCTTCAGCAGGTCTGGAGTTGTGAGTCAGGCAGGTGTGGGTGCTTCAGCAGGTCTGGAGTTGTGAGTCAGGCAGGTGTGGGTGTTTCAGCAGGTCTGGAGTTGCGAGTCAGGCAGGTGTGGGTGCTTCAGCAGGTCTGGAGTTGTGAGTCAGGCAGGTGTGGGTGCTTCAGCAGGTCTGGAATTGTGAGTCAGGCAGGTGTGGGGGTTTCAGCAGGTCTGGAGTTGTGAGTCAGGCAGGTGTGGGTGTTTCAGCAGGTCTGGAGTTGTGAGTCAGGCAGGTGTGGGTGTTTCAGCAGGTCTGGAGTTGTGAGTCAGGCAGGAGTGGGTGTTTCAGCCGGACTGGAGTTGTGAGTCAGGCAGGTGTGGGTGCTGCAGGTCTGGAGTTGTGAGTCAGGCAGGTGTGGGTGCTTCAGCAGGTCTGGAGTTGTGAGTCAGGCAGGTGTGGGTGCTTCAGCAGGTCTGGAGTTGTGAGTCAGGCAGGTGTGGGTGCTTCAGCAGGTCTGGAGTTGTGAGTCAGGCAGGTGTGGGTGCTTCAGCAGGTCTGGAGTTGTGAGTCAGGCAGGTGTGGGTGTTTCAGCAGGTCTGGAGTTGTGAGTCAGGCAAGTGTGGGTGTTTCAGCAGGTCTGGAGTTGTGAGTCAGGCAGGTGTGGGTGTTTCAGCAGGTCTGGAGTTGTGAGTCAGGCAGGTGTGGGTGCTTCAGCAGGTCTGGAGTTGTGAGTCAGGCACGTGTGGGTGTTTCAGCAGGTCTGGAGTTGTGAGTCAGGCAAGTGTGGGTGTTTCAGCAGGTCTGGAGTTGTGAGTCAGGCAAGTGTGGGTGTTTCAGCAGGTCTGGAGTTGTGAGTCAGGCAGGTGTGGGTGTTTCAGCAGGTCTGGAGTTGTGAGTCAGGCAGGTGTGGGTGTTTCAGCAGGTCTGGAGTTGTGAGTCAGGCAAGTGTGGGTGTTTCAGCAGGTCTGGAGTTGTGAGTCAGGCAGGTGTGGGTGTTTCAGCAGGTCTGGAGTTGTGAGTCAGGCAGCAGGTCTGGAGTTGTGAGTCAGGCAGGTGTGGGTGTTCAACAGGTTCAGCAGGTCTGGAGTTGTGAGTCAGGCAGGTGTGGGTGTTTCAGCAGGTCTGGAGTTGTGAGTCAGGCAGGTGTGGGTGTTTCAGCAGGTCTGGAGTTGTGAGTCAGGCAGGTGTGGGTGTTTCAGCAGGTCTGGAGTTGTGAGTGTGGGTGTTTCAGCAGGTCTGGAGTTGTGAGTCAGGCAGGTGTGGGTGTTTCAGCAGGTCTGGAGTTGTGAGTCAGGCAGGTGTGGGTGTTTCAGCAGGTCTGGAGTTGTGAGTCAGGCAGGTGTGGGTGCTTCAACAGGTCTGGAGTTGTGAGTCAGGCAGGTGTGGGTGCTTCAACAGGTCTGGAGTTGTGAGTCAGGCAGGTGTGGGTGTTTCAGCAGTTGTCTGGAGTTGTGAGTCAGGCAGGTGTGGGTGCTTCAACAGGTCTGGAGTTGTGAGTCAGGCAGGTGTGGGTGTTTCAGCAGGTCTGGAGTTGTGAGTCAGGCAGGTGTGGGTGCTTCAACAGGTCTGGAGTTGTGAGTCAGGCAGGTGTGGGTGTTTCAGCAGGTCTGGAGTTGTGAGTCAGGCAGGTGTGGGTGTTTCAGCAGGTCTGGAGTTGTGAGTCAGGCAGGTGTGGGTGCTTCAGCAGGTCTGGAGTTGTGAGTCAGGCAGGTGTGGGTGTTTCAGCAGGTCTGGAGTTGTGAGTCAGGCAGGTGTGGGTGTTTCAGCAGGTCTGGAGTTGTGAGTCAGGCAGGTGTGGGTGTTTCAGCAGGTCTGGAGTTGTGAGTCAGGCAGGTGTGGGTGTTTCAGCAGGTCTGGAGTTGTGAGTCAGGCAGGTGTGGGTGTTTCAGCAGGTCTGGAGTTGTGAGTCAGGCAGGTGTGGGTGTTTCAGCAGGTCTGGAGTTGTGAGTCAGGCAGGTGTGGGTGTTTCAGCAGGTCTGGAGTTGTGAGTCAGGCAGGTGTGGGTGTTTCAGCAGGTCTGGAGTTGTGAGTCAGGCAGGTGTGGGTGTTTCAGCAGGTCTGGAGTTGTGAGTCAGGCAGGTGTGGGTGTTTCAGCAGGTCTGGAGCTGTTAGTCAGGCAGGTGTGGGTGCTTCAACAGGTCTGGAGTTGTGAGTCAGGCAGGTATGGGTGTTTCAGCAGGTCTGGAGTTGTGAGTCAGGCAGGTGTGGGTGCTTCAACAGGTCTGGAGTTGTGAGTCAGGCAGGTGTGGGTGTTTCAGCAGGTCTGGAGCTGTGAGTCAGGCAGGTATGGGTGTTTCAGCAGGTCTGGAGTTGTGAGTCAGGCAGGTGTGGGTGCTTCAATAGGTCTGGAGTTTTGAGTCAGGCAGGTATGGGTGTTTCAGCAGGTCTGGAGCTGTGAGTCAGGCAGGTATGGGTGTTTCAGCAGGTCTGGAGTTGTGAGTCAGGCAGGTGTGGGTGCTTCAATAGGTCTGGAGTTTTGAGTCAGGCAGGTATGGGTGTTTCAGCAGGTCTGGAGCTGTGAGTCAGGCAGGTGTGGGTGCTTCAACAGGTCTGGAGTTGTGAGTCAGGCAGGTATGGGTGTTTCAGCAGGTCTGGAGTTGTGAGTCAGGCAGGTGTGGGTGCTTCAGCAGGTCTGGAGCTGTGAGTCAGGCAGGTATGGGTGTTTCAGCAGGTCTGGAGTTGTGAGTCAGGCAGGTGTGGGTGCTTCAACAGGTCTGGAGTTGTGAGTCAGGCAGGTGTGGGTGTTTCAGCAGGTCTGGAGTTGTGAGTCAGGCAGGTGTGGGTGTTTCAGCAGGTCTGGAGTTGTGAGTCAGGCAGGTGTGGGTGCTTCAACAGGTCTGGAGTTGTGAGTCAGGCAGGTGTGGGTGTTTCAGCAGGTCTGGAGTTGTGAGTCAGGCAGGTGTGGGTGCTTCAACAGGTCTGGAGTTGTGAGTCAGGCAGGTGTGGGTGTTTCAGCAGGTCTGGAGTTGTGAGTCAGGCAGGTGTGGGTGTTTCAGCAGGTCTGGAGTTGTGAGTCAGGCAGGTGTGGGTGCTTCAGCAGGTCTGGAGTTGTGAGTCAGGCAGGTGTGGGTGTTTCAGCAGGTCTGGAGTTGTGAGTCAGGCAGGTGTGGGTGTTTCAGCAGGTCTGGAGTTGTGAGTCAGGCAGGTGTGGGTGTTTCAGCAGGTCTGGAGTTGTGAGTCAGGCAGGTGTGGGTGTTTCAGCAGGTCTGGAGTTGTGAGTCAGGCAGGTGTGGGTGTTTCAGCAGGTCTGGAGTTGTGAGTCAGGCAGGTGTGGGTGTTTCAGCAGGTCTGGAGTTGTGAGTCAGGCAGGTGTGGGTGTTTCAGCAGGTCTGGAGTTGTGAGTCAGGCAGGTGTGGGTGTTTCAGCAGGTCTGGAGTTGTGAGTCAGGCAGGTGTGGGTGTTTCAGCAGGTCTGGAGTTGTGAGTCAGGCAGGTGTGGGTGTTTCAGCAGGTCTGGAGCTGTTAGTCAGGCAGGTGTGGGTGCTTCAACAGGTCTGGAGTTGTGAGTCAGGCAGGTATGGGTGTTTCAGCAGGTCTGGAGTTGTGAGTCAGGCAGGTGTGGGTGCTTCAACAGGTCTGGAGTTGTGAGTCAGGCAGGTGTGGGTGTTTCAGCAGGTCTGGAGCTGTGAGTCAGGCAGGTATGGGTGTTTCAGCAGGTCTGGAGTTGTGAGTCAGGCAGGTGTGGGTGCTTCAATAGGTCTGGAGTTTTGAGTCAGGCAGGTATGGGTGTTTCAGCAGGTCTGGAGCTGTGAGTCAGGCAGGTATGGGTGTTTCAGCAGGTCTGGAGTTGTGAGTCAGGCAGGTGTGGGTGCTTCAATAGGTCTGGAGTTTTGAGTCAGGCAGGTATGGGTGTTTCAGCAGGTCTGGAGCTGTGAGTCAGGCAGGTGTGGGTGCTTCAACAGGTCTGGAGTTGTGAGTCAGGCAGGTATGGGTGTTTCAGCAGGTCTGGAGTTGTGAGTCAGGCAGGTGTGGGTGCTTCAGCAGGTCTGGAGCTGTGAGTCAGGCAGGTATGGGTGTTTCAGCAGGTCTGGAGTTGTGAGTCAGGCAGGTGTGGGTGCTTCAACAGGTCTGGAGTTGTGAGTCAGGCAGGTGTGGATGCTTCAGCAGGTGTGGAGTTGTGATTCAGGCAGGTGTGGGTGCTTCAGCAGGTCTGGAGTTGTGAGTCAGGCAGGTGTGGATGCTTCAGCAGGTCTGGAGTTGTGATTCAGGCAGGTGTGGGTGCTTCAACAGGTCTGGAGTTGTGAGTCAGGCAGGTGTGGGTGTTTCAGCAGGTCTGGAGTTGTGAGTCAGGCAGGTGTGGGTGTTTCAGCAGGTCTGGAGTTGTGAGTCAGGCAGGTGTGGGTGCTTCAGCAGGTCTGGAGTTGTGAGTCAGGCAGGTGTGGGTGTTTCAGCAGGTCTGGAGTTGTGAGTCAGGCAGGTGTGGGTGTTTCAGCAGGTCTGGAGTTGTGAGTCAGGCAGGTGTGGGTGTTTCAGCAGGTCTGGAGTTGTGAGTCAGGCAGGTGTGGGTGTTTCAGCAGGTCTGGAGTTGTGAGTCAGGCAGGTGTGGGTGTTTCAGCAGGTCTGGAGTTGTGAGTCAGGCAGGTGTGGGTGTTTCAGCAGGTCTGGAGTTGTGAGTCAGGCAGGTGTGGGTGTTTCAGCAGGTCTGGAGTTGTGAGTCAGGCAGGTGTGGGTGTTTCAGCAGGTCTGGAGTTGTGAGTCAGGCAGGTGTGGGTGTTTCAGCAGGTCTGGAGTTGTGAGTCAGGCAGGTGTGGGTGTTTCAGCAGGTCTGGAGCTGTTAGTCAGGCAGGTGTGGGTGCTTCAACAGGTCTGGAGTTGTGAGTCAGGCAGGTATGGGTGTTTCAGCAGGTCTGGAGTTGTGAGTCAGGCAGGTGTGGGTGCTTCAACAGGTCTGGAGTTGTGAGTCAGGCAGGTGTGGGTGTTTCAGCAGGTCTGGAGCTGTGAGTCAGGCAGGTATGGGTGTTTCAGCAGGTCTGGAGTTGTGAGTCAGGCAGGTGTGGGTGCTTCAATAGGTCTGGAGTTTTGAGTCAGGCAGGTATGGGTGTTTCAGCAGGTCTGGAGCTGTGAGTCAGGCAGGTATGGGTGTTTCAGCAGGTCTGGAGTTGTGAGTCAGGCAGGTGTGGGTGCTTCAATAGGTCTGGAGTTTTGAGTCAGGCAGGTATGGGTGTTTCAGCAGGTCTGGAGCTGTGAGTCAGGCAGGTGTGGGTGCTTCAACAGGTCTGGAGTTGTGAGTCAGGCAGGTATGGGTGTTTCAGCAGGTCTGGAGTTGTGAGTCAGGCAGGTGTGGGTGCTTCAGCAGGTCTGGAGCTGTGAGTCAGGCAGGTATGGGTGTTTCAGCAGGTCTGGAGTTGTGAGTCAGGCAGGTGTGGGTGCTTCAACAGGTCTGGAGTTGTGAGTCAGGCAGGTGTGGGTGTTTCAGCAGGTCTGGAGTTGTGAGTCAGGCAGGTGTGGGTGTTTCAGCAGGTCTGGAGTTGTGAGTCAGGCAGGTGTGGGTGCTTCAACAGGTCTGGAGTTGTGAGTCAGGCAGGTGTGGGTGTTTCAGCAGGTCTGGAGTTGTGAGTCAGGCAGGTGTGGGTGCTTCAACAGGTCTGGAGTTGTGAGTCAGGCAGGTGTGGGTGTTTCAGCAGGTCTGGAGTTGTGAGTCAGGCAGGTGTGGGTGTTTCAGCAGGTCTGGAGTTGTGAGTCAGGCAGGTGTGGGTGCTTCAGCAGGTCTGGAGTTGTGAGTCAGGCAGGTGTGGGTGTTTCAGCAGGTCTGGAGTTGTGAGTCAGGCAGGTGTGGGTGTTTCAGCAGGTCTGGAGTTGTGAGTCAGGCAGGTGTGGGTGTTTCAGCAGGTCTGGAGTTGTGAGTCAGGCAGGTGTGGGTGTTTCAGCAGGTCTGGAGTTGTGAGTCAGGCAGGTGTGGGTGTTTCAGCAGGTCTGGAGTTGTGAGTCAGGCAGGTGTGGGTGTTTCAGCAGGTCTGGAGTTGTGAGTCAGGCAGGTGTGGGTGTTTCAGCAGGTCTGGAGTTGTGAGTCAGGCAGGTGTGGGTGTTTCAGCAGGTCTGGAGTTGTGAGTCAGGCAGGTGTGGGTGTTTCAGCAGGTCTGGAGTTGTGAGTCAGGCAGGTGTGGGTGTTTCAGCAGGTCTGGGGCTGTTAGTCAGGCAGGTGTGGGTGCTTCAACAGGTCTGGAGTTGTGAGTCAGGCAGGTATGGGTGTTTCAGCAGGTCTGGAGTTGTGAGTCAGGCAGGTGTGGGTGCTTCAACAGGTCTGGAGTTGTGAGTCAGGCAGGTGTGGGTGTTTCAGCAGGTCTGGAGCTGTGAGTCAGGCAGGTATGGGTGTTTCAGCAGGTCTGGAGTTGTGAGTCAGGCAGGTGTGGGTGCTTCAATAGGTCTGGAGTTTTGAGTCAGGCAGGTATGGGTGTTTCAGCAGGTCTGGAGCTGTGAGTCAGGCAGGTATGGGTGTTTCAGCAGGTCTGGAGTTGTGAGTCAGGCAGGTGTGGGTGCTTCAATAGGTCTGGAGTTTTGAGTCAGGCAGGTATGGGTGTTTCAGCAGGTCTGGAGCTGTGAGTCAGGCAGGTGTGGGTGCTTCAACAGGTCTGGAGTTGTGAGTCAGGCAGGTATGGGTGTTTCAGCAGGTCTGGAGTTGTGAGTCAGGCAGGTGTGGGTGCTTCAGCAGGTCTGGAGCTGTGAGTCAGGCAGGTATGGGTGTTTCAGCAGGTCTGGAGTTGTGAGTCAGGCAGGTGTGGGTGCTTCAACAGGTCTGGAGTTGTGAGTCAGGCAGGTGTGGATGCTTCAGCAGGTCTGGAGTTGTGATTCAGGCAGGTGTGGGTGCTTCAGCAGGTCTGGAGTTGTGAGTCAGGCAGGTGTGGATGCTTCAGCAGGTCTGGAGTTGTGATTCAGGCAGGTGTGGGTGCTTCAGCAGGTCCTTGGACAACATCAGTAACAAGACCAGTTTTTGCACTGCTTACATGCTGCTCCTCTCTGAGATCTCGCTAAAAAAGGCACCAGAAATTTCAAGCAGGTACCCGAAATTTCAAGCAGGTACCCTAAATTTTAAGCAGGTACCCTAAAATTTTAAATAGGTACCTTAAATTTTAATCAGATACACTAAATTTTAAGCAGGTACCCTAATTTTTAAACAGGTACCCTAAATTTCAAGCGGGTACCCTAAATTTCAACCAGATACCCTAAATTTTAAGCAGGAACCTTATTTTTTCAGCAGGTACCCAAAATTTCAAGCAGGTAACCTAAATTTTGAGCAGGTACCCTAATTTTTAAGCAGGTGTCCTAAATTTATTTGTAATAGGGGGAATACAAAGCTAGAAATAATTTCATATATAAGAACATAAGAACGAAGGAACACTGCAGCAGGCCTACTGGCCCATGCGAGGCAGGTCCAAGTCTCCTACCAGCATAAGCCAATGCACCCAAACTAGTCAGGTCAGGTCACCTTGACTTAAGGGAGGAACACGGCAACCGACCTGGTAGCACAAGCTATCAGGTCCAACTCACACCCACCCACATCCACTCATGTATTTATCCAACCTATTTTTAAAGCTACACAACGTTCTGGCCTCTATAACTGTACTTGGGAGTTTGTTCCACTCATCCACAACTCTATTACCAAACCAGTACTTTCCTATATCCTTCCTGAATCTGAATTTTTCCAACTTAAAACCATTGCTGCGAGTCCTGTCTAGGCTAGATATTTTCAGCACACTATTTACATCCCCTTTATTTATTCCTGTCTTCCATTTATACACCTCAATCATATCCCCCCTAATTCTACGTCTTTCTAGAGAGTGCAGATTCAGGGCCCTTAGTCTATCCTCATAGGGAAGGTTTCTGATACATGGGATCAACTTTGTCATCCTCCTTTGTACATTTTCCAGAGCATTTATATCCATTCTGTAATACGGTGACCAAAACTGTGCAGCATAATCTAAATGAGGCCTAACCAAAGACGTATAGAGTTGAAGAACAACCTGAGGACTCCTATTATTTATGCTTCTTGATATGAAGCCAAGGATTCTATTAGCTTTATTGCGAACACTTATGCACTGTTGTCTTGGTTTCAGATTACTGCTAACCAGAACTCCTAAATCTTTTTCGCAATCTGTAATATTAAGATCTACATTATTTAGTTTATATGTGGCATGGTTATTGTCCTGTCCAACATTTAGAACTTTGCATTTGTCTATATTAAACTGCATCTGCCACCTCTCCGACCACTGCATCAGTCTATTCAAATCTTCCTGGAGTGCTCTAATGTCCTCGTCAGAATGAATTCGACGGCCTATTTTGGTGTCATCGGCAAACTTGCTGATGTCGCTCTTTATGCCCTCATCTATGTCGTTTATGTATATTGTGAACAGCAGGGGGCCCAACACTGACCCTTGTGGAACACCGCTCGTGACGCTTCCCCACTCTGATTTCTCCCCATTTATGCAAACTCTCTGCTGCCTATTTGTCAACCATGCCTCTATCCAGGAAAAAATTTCTCCTATTCCATGTGCCTTAATTTTCCTCAATAGTCTCTGATGTGGGACCCTGTCAAAAGCCTTACTGAAATCCATATACACAATATCATATTCATTACCATGATCTACCTCCTCAAATACCTTAGTGAAAAAAGTTAATAAATTCGTAAGGCAGGAACGCCCCTTTGTAAAACCATGCTGAGATTCGTTGATTAATTTATGCTTTTCAAGGTGGCTACGAACTGCCTCGGCAATTATTGATTCCATAAATTTTCCCACTATGGAGGTTAGGCTTATTGGTCTATAGTTCGAAGCTAAGGACCTGTCACCTGCTTTGAAAATAGGTATCACATTTGCCATTTTCCACTTATCTGGCACCATGCCAGTTTGTAGTGATATGTTGAAAAGATTAGCCAAAGGTTTGCTAAGCTCCTCTTTACATTCCTTTAGAACCCTTGCATACAGTTCATCAGGGCCTGGGGATTTGTTAGGTTTTAATTTATCTATTTGCCTAAGGACCATGTCACTTGTGACCCTAATCGTGCACAGTTTATTATCGTCCTGTTCCACATAATTTATCATTTCTGGAATATCGCTGGTATCCTCCTGTGTAAAAACTGAGAGGAAGTATGTGTTAAAACTTCTACACATTTCCTTATGCTCGTTGTAATCCTCTGAGACCGTGGTAATAAAGCGAACATTATTAATTTTGTTATTATTGTTGCTGTTATTAATTTTGCGAGGAAGAGATAAACCCGTAGAGGTTGCACAGCTCACTGGTTTGAGTGTCAATCAGGTTCGGTTGATAAAACATGAAGAGCTATGATTCCTTGACGCGAAATGGTTCCACTGTCATCCAGTGATCCTGTTCAAGGGGAACGGGGTAGTGTTCGAGCCATTGTCAAATGGTCTCGTATGAGCCCTGACAACCCTTCCCTGGGGGTGGTCATGGTTGGCCCTTCACCTGTACACTGGGGGATGGTCATGGCTGGCCCTTCACCTGTACCCTGGGGGTGGTCATGGCTGGCCCTTCACCTGTACCCTGGGGGTGGTCATGGCTGGCCCTTCACCTGTACACTGGGGGGTGGTCATGGCTGGCCCTTCATCTGTATCCTGGAGGGTGGTCATGGCTGGCTCTTCACCTATACCCTGGGGGGTGGTCATGGATGGCCCTTCACCTGTATCCTGGGGGTGGTCATGGCTGGCCCTTCACCTGTACACTGGGGGGTGGTCATGGCTGTTCCTTCACCTGTACCTTCGGGGGTGATCATGGCTGGCCCTTCATCTGTACCCTGGGGTGGTCATGGCTGGCCCTTCACTTGTACCCTGGGGGTAGTCATGGCTGGTTCTTCATCTGTACCCTGGGGGTGGTCATGCCTGGCCCTTCACTTGTACTCTGGAGGTGGTCATGGCTGGCCCTTCACCTGTTCCCTGGGGTGGTCATGGCTGGCCCTTCACCTGTACTCTGAGGGTAGTCATGGCTGGCCCTTCACCTGTACCCTGGGGGTGGTCATGGTTGGCCCTTCACCTGTTCCCTGGGGGTGGTCATGGTTGGCCCTTCACCTGTACACTGGGGGGTGGTCATGGCTGGCCCTTCACCTGTACCCTGGGGGTGGTCATGGCTGGCCCTTCACCTGTACGCTGGGGGGTGGTCATGGCTGGCCCTTCACCTGTATCCTGGAGGGTGGTCATGGCTGGCTCTTCACCTATACCCTGGGGGGTGGTCATGGATGGCCCTTCACCTGTATCCTGGGGGTGGTCATGGCTGGCCCTTCACCTGTACCCTGGGGGTGGTCATGGCTGGTCCTTCACCTGTACTCTGGGGGTGGTCATGGTTGCCCCTTCACCTGTACACTGGGGGTGGTCATGGCTGGCCCTTCACCTGTACCCTGTGGGTGGTCATGGCTGGCCCATCACCTGTACCCTGGGAGTGGCCATGGCTGGCCCATCACCTGTACCCTGGGGGGTGGTCATGGCTGGTCCTTCACCTGTACCTTCGGGGGTGATCATGGCTGGCCCTTCATCTGTACCCTGGGGTGGTCATGGCTGGCCCTTCACTTGTACCCTGGGGGTGGTCATGGCTGGCTCTTCATCTGTACCCTGGGGGTGGTCATGGCTGGCCCTTCACTTGTACTCTGGAGGTGGTCATGGCTGGCCCTTCACCTGTTCCCTGGGGTGGTCATGGCTGGCCCTTCACCTGTACCCTGAGGGTAGTCATGGCTGGCCCTTCACCTGTACCCTGGGGGTGGTCATGGTTGGCCCTTCACCTGTTCCCTGGGGGTGGTCATGGTTGACCCTTCACCTGTATCCTGGGGGTAGTCATGGCTGGCCCTTCACCTGTACCCTGGGGGTGGTCATGGTTGGCCCTTCACCTGTACCCTGGGGGTGGTCATGGTTGGCCCTTCACCTGTTCCCTGGGGGTGGTCATGGTTGGCCCTTCACCTGTTCCCTGGGGGTGGTCATGGTTGGCCCTTCACCTGTTCCCTGGGGGTGGTCATGGTTGGCCCTTCACCTGTTCCCTGGGGGTGGTCATGGTTGGCCCTTCACCTGTATCCTGGGGGTAGTCATGGCTGGCCCTTCACCTGTACCCTGGGGGTGGTCATGGTTGGCCCTTCACCTGTACCCTGGGGGTGGTCATGGTTGGCCCTTCACCTGTTCCCTGGGGGTGGTCATGGCTGGTCCTTCACCTGTACCCTGGGGGTGGTCATGGTTGGCCCTTCACCTGTACCCTGGGGGTGGTCATGGTTGGCCCTTCACCTGTTCCCTGGGGGTGGTCATGGTTGGCCCTTCACCTGTTCCCTGGGGGTGGTCATGGTGTTCGGGTTGTCGTCAACAGTGACCTCGTCAGTGGAGTGAGTGACGTCAAACGCTCAGCCTCAGGCCTCCAACTACCAAAGAAATCCTCCTCAAACACACACACACACACACACACACACACACACACACACACACACACATACACACACACACACACAAAACAGGCCAAGTGCCTGTCACCGAGTACCTATCGACAAGTGCCTTTGACAACTGGTAACTAACAGCAAAAGATTCAAAGAGATCTTTACAAAAGAGAGTGGAGAGTTAGCAGACGGGATTGTAGTGTTAGACCAGATCAACAGGTACTAGACAGCATCAACATAACAAGAGACGGGATGAAACTACCAGGTTATCTTGATGTAACAAGCAAAGCAGAGCCAATAAAGATTTACAACCAATAAGGAATGAAAAGCCCAAACAACGTGACTGGAATAATACGCAGATAACCCGCACATTGGAGAATGAAATTTATGAGGACGTTTCAGTGCGGCTTGAACCATTAACTCGTCACTAGTTAATGATTTAAGTTGGACCGAAACGTCGCAATAAGTTTCATTCTCCTATGTGCGGGTTATTTGTGTATATACAACCCAGCTCTGCAAGTTCTAATTACATCAAGCACTGCCAGAAGTTCTGGAGAAGTGAAGGACATTAGAGCACTTGGGCAGAAGGAAATTCTTTACAGAAAACCAACATGGATTTAGGATGGAAATTTCTGCTTTATAAAATTTCTGGAGTTGTATAAGAGTCAAAGAGATAAAAGAAGACGAGGGTGGACGGAACGCTTCATCATGGACAGCAGGAAACCATTTGATACAGCTTCACACCAGTGATTAATCCAGAAACTAGAGTAACAGACAGGGATAAAAGCAGAGTGCTCCAGGCTGACCTACTGATTACTCTATCTACTGACTTCTATATTGACCTGAATGACAGAAGGCAGAGAGTTACAGTATGGGATGAGACACAAGAATGGGAGAGAGCAACGAGTGGGGTTCTGTAGGGATTAGTGTTAGGACCTCTACTGTTCCTAATATATGTGAACGACCTACCAGAAGATATCTAATTCTAAGTGTTTCTGTGTGTGAATGATGCAAAATGATGAGAAGAATAAGAACAGGAACGGACAGTGATAAACTTCAGGGTGACCTTATCAGACTACAGTGGCTTCTCAAATTCAATCGGAAAAAAATGCAAGGTCATGTGAAGGGGAGAAACTAAGGGCAGACCGGAAACAGAGTACAGCATGGGAGGAGAGAAGCAGCAAATATCACAAAGTGAGAAGGACCTGAGGTAAATATAACACCGAAAATATTGACAGTATTAGACGTAACATCAGCAGCATATGCAAGATTAGCAAGCCTCAGAATAGCATTCACTTAGTAACTTGAATAAAGAATCCTTCAGAACCATATATATGTACGACAAACGTTGAGTATGCAGTCCCAGCATGGAGCGTACAGCTGATAAAACATGCGAAAAAACTTGAAAAGGTCCCAAGGTTTGTAACCAGGCTAGTGTCAGAACTGACAGAGATGCTCTATAAGGAGAGGTTGAAGGAACTAAACCTGGGGACCCTGGCATAAAAAGGAAAAGATCCTACACTGTTGAGACTATCATTCCACCAGAACCTTCACTGGTGCTACACTCTAGTGAGACTATCATTCCACCAGAACCTTCACTGGTACTACACTCTAGTGAGACTATCATTCCACCAGAACCTTCGCTGGTGCTACACTCTAGTGAGACTTATCATTCCACCAGAACCTTCACTGGTACTACACTCTAGTGAGACTATCATTCCACCAGAACCTTCGCTGGTGCTACACTCTAGTGAGACTATCATTCCACCAGAACCTTCACTGGTACTACACTCTAGTGAGACTATCATTCCACCAGAACCTTCACTGGTGCTACACTCTAGTGAGACTATCATTCCACCAGAACCTTCACTGGTACTACACTCTAGTGAGACTATCATTCCACCAGAACCTTCACTGGTACTACACTCTAGTGAGACTATCATTCCACCAGAACCTTCACTGGTACTACACTCTAGTGAGACTATCATTCCACCAGAACCTTCACTGGTGCTACACTCTAGTGAGACTATCATTCCACCAGAACCTTCACTGGTGCTACACTCTAGTGAGACTATCATTCCACCAGAACCTTCACTGGTACTACACTCTAGTGAGACTATCATTCCACCAGAACCTTCACTGGTACTACACTCTAGTGAGACTATCATTCCACCAGAACCTTCACTGGTGCTACATTCTAGTGAGACTATCATTCCACCAGAACCTTCACTGGTGCTACACTCTAGTACCGTGTTATACAGAGGTGATGTTGTCATGGCCTCACTACAAAGACAGTCACAAGACGGCTATTATACCACAAGAAGGACAATTAGCGGTTTAAGTTTAGCTATATCTTTACATTTAAGTGATAAGTAATACTGGTACTGTGATCAATAAAACGTGTGCAACACCTGCGTGTGCAACACCTGCGTGTGCAACACCTGCGTGTGCAACACCTGCGTGTGCAACACCTGCGTGTGCAACACCTGCGTGATTTTATTATGCAGAAGTATCTGCAACCAGTGGCTTTTTTTTCAGTTCAGTACAGAGATTATGTAGTGGAGAGAGAGTACAAAAAGGCAAGATACCGTGACTGGAACAGTACACAACACGCCTGAGACGACGTTTCGGTCCAACTAGGACCATTTACAAGTCACACTGTAAATGGTCCAAGTCGGACCGAAACGTTGTCATAAGCTCCTCTCTCCCATGTGCGGGTTGTGTAGTGGAAGGTGAGATAACTATTCTCTCTCTCTCTCTCTCTCTCTCTCTCTCTCTCTCTCTCTCTCTCTCTCTCTCTCTCTCTGTCTGTCTGTCTGTCTGTGTGTCTCTCTCTCTCTCTCTCTCTCTCTCTCTCTCTCTCTCTCTCTCTCTCTCTCTCTCTCTCTCTCTCTCTCTCTCTCTCTCTCTCTCTCTCTCTCCTGACTCCAGAATGTGTGTAGTGAGGATCATCACTCTGAGTTATATCAATGAAAGCTACGAGAGTAAACACCTTCCTTCAAGGCTGACGACCCACTCGCCAATTCTTGTCTTTGTCGCCATTGTTGCTGTTGTTGTTGTTGTTGTTGTTGTTGTTGTTGCTGTAGGTGTTGTTGTTGTTGTTGTTGTTGAAGCTGGCTGCAGCGGTGGTGGTGGCGGCAGTGGTAGTGGTGGTGGTAACAGTAGTAGCAGTGGTATGCAAGTAGCGTTGAGACTGGACCACGCCCTGACAGTGTTGTTACGTCACCACACACACACACACACACACACACACACACACACACACACACACAGTGATGTGATGTAGTGGAGGCAGGATCCATACATAGCTTTAAGAAGAGGTATGATAAAGCTCACGGAGCGGGAAGAGTGACCGGGTAGCGGCCAGTTGAAGAGGCGGGGCAAGAAGCTGTGAATCGACCCCTGCAACCACAACTAGGTGAGTACACACACACACACACACACACACACACACACACACACACACACACACACACACACACACACACACACACACACAGAGCTGTGAATCGACCCCTGCAACCACAACTAGGTGAGTACAGGATGTTCCGGAGATAGGACACAGAAACAAGGAGTCACAACTGGAGATTGAAGACTCATATGAGTCAAAGAGATGTTAGGAAGTATTTCTTCAGTCATAGAGTTGTCAGGAAGTGGAATAGTCTGGCAAGTGACGTAGTGGAGGCAGGATCCATACATAGCTTTAAGAAGAGGTACGATAGAGCTCAGCATGGAGAGAGTGGACCTAGTAGAGGCGGGGCCAGGAGCTTTGAATCGACCTCTGCAGCCATAATTAGGTGAATACTGGGTGTGTTTCCTTACACCTACTGTCCCTGTTCACTTAGCAAGCAAGCAGGTACCTGGGTGTTAGTCGACTGTTGTGGGTCGCATCCTGGAGGACAAAATTGAGGACCCCCAATGGAAATAAGGCAGGCAGTCCCTCGATGACGCACTGACTTTCATGGGTTATCCTGGGTGGCTAACCCTCCGGGGTTAAAAATCCGAACAAAATCTTATCTCTACACAGCCTTCAAAAATCCATAAGTAACCAAAATAACTTCACACCTCTACCTCCACAGATCTAGCCACATAACTCACACCTCCTACCTCCAAGAACTAAGTCCATAACTCACACCCTCTACCTCCAGAACCTAGTCAATAACTCACCCCTCCTCCAGAACTAGTCATAACTCACACCTCTACCTCCAGAACTAGTCAAACTACACCCCACCTCCGCATCATAAACCCTAACTCAGAAAGAACCCACTCAGCACTACCATCTACCTCCAGAACTAGTCATAACTCACACCCTCTACCTCCAGAACTAGTCATAACTCACACCCTCTACCTCCAGAACTAGTCATAACTCACACCCTCTACCTCCAGAACTAGTCATAACTCACACCCTCTACCTCCAGAACTAGTCATAACTCACACCCTCTACCTCCAAAACTAGTCTAGTTGCAAACTTTAACATTTTTTCCAGCTTCTTGACACGCTTAATGAGATGTGGGTTTCCTAGTGGTGCTGCATACTCCAAGACGACCCTGGAATATAAATGGTAGCGTCAACAGAGACCATCATCACCTCAGATATTACTATGACGATAACTGTCGGCTTATTAAGACGACAATTTTCTTCTAGTTCTACATAAAAGAATTCCCGGTTTACGATGTATACACTGATGAGAACAGTGTCAATTTTGACCACTTCCTGCGTGGTTTAAAAATAATAATGAACCCATGACTAATGTTACACAGATGTCTCACACTATGATGTCTACCAGAAATGCTACTGATATAATTCCTTAGTCTCCCCTTCGGAGGAACGCTTGCGGAAAGAGGCCCTTGTGACTTCACCCTCTGGAGTAAAGTCAGTGTGGAAAGAAGAGCAAAAAACTGTCCTCAGTTGGCAGAGAACTTGTCGTATGGGCAGTTTTACCGACCAGGAAACAAGCAACATATCAGCCACGTATCTTAACACTGTTATTATCTCTGTGTTTATCCTTTCAGAATGTTGATACACAAATAATTCGCACGTGAAAGAAACTGGGTCCGACTTGGATCATTAACTAGTGTTTCACTAGTTAATGGTCCAAGTCAGACCGAAACATCGTCATTAGTTTCTTCCATGTGCGGGTTGTTGGTGTATTGTTCCAGTCAAAGTATTGTACCTTTTTCTTCTTTTAAAATATATTTCTCATAACCATGTATATGTGAGGTACATAAGTGTGTGAGTATCTGTACGTAGTTATACAAGTAGAAGTGTACACGTGGTGTACCATCAGTGGTGTACACGTGCTGTACCATCAGTGGTGTACCATCAGTGGTGTACACGTGGTGTACCATCAGTGGTGTACACGTGGTGTACCATCAGTGGTATATCCAGTGGTATACGTGGCTGTACCATCATGGTGGTCACGTTTTGGTGACCATCAGTGGTTTATTTTAACTGGTGTACCATAAGTGGTGTAATAATCAATGGTGTAACGTGGAATAATCAATAATGGTAGTGTTTTTAATCAATGTAATTTAATAATAATAATAATAATAAAATAATAATAATCCTGAATAACATAATAATTTTATCCTATTTTCATAATCTTTTGATTTTACGGTCTTTGTGTGTGTGTGTGTGTGTACCTCACCTATTTGTACTCACCTATTTGTGGTTGCAGGGTCGATTCACAGCTCCTGGCCTCGCCTCTTCGCTGATTGCTACTAGGTTCTCTCTCCTCCCCCCCATGAGCTCTATCATACCTCGCCTTAAAACTATGTATGGTTCCTGCCTCCACTACGTCACTTTCTAGGCTATTCCACGGTCTGACTACTCTATGACTGAAGAAATACTTCCTAACATCCCTTTGATTCATCTGAGTCTTCAACTTCCAATTGTGACCTCTTGTGTCTGTGTCCCATCTCTGGAACATCCCGTCTTTGTCCACCTCGTCTATTCCGCGCAGTATTTTATATGTCGTTATCATGTCTCCCCTGACCCTCCTGTCCTCCAGTGTCGTCAGGCCGATTTCCCTCAACCTTTCTTCGTAGGACAATCCCCGTAGCTCTGGGACTAGTCTTGTTGCAAACCTTTGCACTTCCTCTAATTTCTTGACGTGCTTGACTAGGTGTGGATTCCAAACTGGTGCTGCATACTCCAGTATGGGCCTGACGTAGATGGTATACAGAGTCTAAACGAATCCTTACTGAGGTATCGGAACGCTATCCGTAGGTTTGCCAGGCGCCCGGATGCTGCAGCAGTTATCTGATTGATGTGTGCCTCAGGAGATATGCTCGGTGTTATACTCACCCCCAGATCTTTTTCCTTGAGTGAGGTTTGCAGTCTTTGGCCATCTAAACTATATTGTGTCTGCGGTCTTCTTTGCCCTTCCCCAATCTTCATGACTTTGCATTTGGCAGGGTTAAATTCTTAAGGAGCCAGTTGCTGGACCAGGCATTGTAGGCCTGTCCAGGTCTCTTTGTAGTCCTGCCTGATCCTCGTCCGATTTGATTCTTCTCATTAACTTCGCATCATCTGCAAACAAGGACACTTCTGAGTCTATCCCTTCCGTTATGTCGTTCACATATACCAAGAACAGCACAGGTCCCTAGGACTGACCCCTGTGGAACCCCCGCTTGTCACAGGCGCCCACTCTGACAACCTCGTCGCGTACCATGACTCGTTGTTGCCCTCCCTGTCAGATATTCTCTGATCCATTGCAGTGCCTTTCCTGTTATGCGTGCCTGATCCTCTAGCTTTTGCAGCAACCTCTTCTGAGGAACTGTGTCGAAGGCCTTCTTGCAGTCCAAAAAATATGCAGTCGATCCAACCCCTCTCTCTCTTGTCTTACTTCTGTCACCTTGTCATAAAACTCTAATAGGTTTGTGACACAGGATTTTCCTTCCCTGAAAACCGTGCTGGTTGTCAATTATACACTTGTTTTCTTTCCAGGTGCCCCACCACTCTCCTCCTGATGATCTTCTCCATGACCTTGCATACTATACACGTTAGTGATACAGGTCTGTAGTTTAGTGCCTCATGTCTGTCTCCCTTTCTAAAAAATTGGGACTACATTTGCCATTTTTCCATACCTCAGGGAGTTGCCCAGTTTCAAATGATGTGTTGAAGATCTTTGTTAATGGCTCACACAATATCTCTGCTCCCTCTTTAAGGACCCATGGAGAGATGTTGTCTGGTCCCACCGCCTTTGAGGTGTCAAGTTCGCATAGCAGCTTCTTCACCTCCTCCTTGGTTATATGTACCTCATCCAGCACTTACTGGTGTGCCCCCCTGTTCTGATTTCTTGGAGTCCTACTGTGTGTGTGTGTGTGTGTGTGTGTGTGTGTGTGTGTGTGTGTGTGTGTGTGTGTGTGTGTGTGTGTGTGTATGTGTGTGTGTATTTAACCACCACTTAGTCACTAACTACGTATCTGAATTTGCAAATGAGTTATAGCTCTTGATCCCGTTTCTTAATTTTGGAAATAGCCCTGTCATGTCTAATTTTGAACTTTTCTATCGATAAACAATTTACTACAGTAGTTAATAAGTTTATTTACCACTATAACTAGTCTAGTTATCCAAACATAGACCTCCGTCCTCCCCCAGGTCCCTGGTCCCATTACTTGCCTTTGTACGGGTTTGACTGCCGTCCTCATCGTGGATGTGAGTTGCACGGTAAGGTTATTTAATTAAGCTAAGCTCAATGTATGGACTCGGTTCCCAGTGCGTCAGTGTTCGCCTCACTCCGCTTCTTGCCCACAAATATTAATTGTTAAAGGAGTGAATGGGTATGGCCTCGGTCCACTTTATGTTGCTCTTGTTACAGTCCTGGTAAAGAGCCTGTCACTGTCTCTGAGAGACAGCTGACGACTGTTCACTAAGAGTTGGTTGATAATTACATTGCACACTGAGAGATAATTAATGATTATATTTTACAGAGAAACATATATACCAGTTGTACACTGAGAGATTCTACACTGAAGAATGGGTCCCAATTGTACACCAAGAGATCTACCTGGAGTACGCCTGGAGGATATTTCGGGGATCAACGCCCCCAGAACATAACGAGGCTTCGAGGTGAATCAGGGCCTGATCAACCAGGCTGTAACTACTAGTCGCATGCAATCCAACGTACGAACCACAACCCGGTTGGTCAGGTGTCTGTCCAGCTCCCTCTTGAAGACACCCAGGGGTATATAAGTAATCCCCCTTATGTATTCTGGGAGGCAGGTGAACAGTCTTGGGCCCTGATACTTACTGTGTTTTCTCTTAGCATACTTTTGGCGCCCCTGCTTTGATTGGAAGGATATTGCATCGCCTGCCGAGTCTTTTGCTTTTGTCGGGAGTGATTTCCGAGTGCATAGATTTGGGACTTGTCCCTCTAGGATTTTCTAGGTGTGAATTATGATGTATCTTTCTCGCCTGCGTTCCAAGGAGTACAGGTCAAGGGTCTTTAAGCGGTCCCAGTAACTGAAGTGCTTAACTGTACTTGTACGTACAGTAAACGCTCTCTGGATATTCTCCAGATCTTTAATATCGACTACCTTTTGACAGAGGCTGTTAGTGTACAGCAGTACTCCAGCTTAGAAAGAAGAAATGACTTAAAGAGGATCATAATTGGCTTGGCATCCCTTGTTTTGAAAGTTCTCATTATCCATCCTATCATTTTCCTAGATGTAATAATGTACATTGTTGTGATCTTTGAAAGTGAGATCCTTTTATATTATCACTCGCAAGTCCTTCATATTAGTTTTTCATTCTATTGTGTGATTATAACTTGTTTTATATTCCGATTTAACTTTTATTTCCTCAAGTTTTCCATAACGGAGTCACTGAGTTTTGTCCCCATTAAACTTCCCAGTTCTACACCGAGAGATAGTTCCCAGTTGCACACTGACAAATGGATCCCAATTGTAGCAGCAGTGAGGCAGTAGAAAAAAGAGTAAGTAGACGTAGAGTTTGTAGTTAAAGAAGTAGGAGTAGTATTAGTAATAGTAAGAAAAATGTAGGAATAACCAGTAAGGATAGACAATGTAAAAGGCAGAATGACCAGTGAGAAACTGGAGTTCCTACTCAGCATTCACACCCTCTAAACCTCCGCCACCAATGTCACTAATTACAACACCACGTCTACAACTAGCATCTCCAGCCATCATTACCAACAGTGATAGGTCCGCCACTGTCTGTGGCGGACCTATATTTTTGGGACCCTGAAGCTTGAACTGTTATGAGAGGCCCTTTGCAACCCCTTCTCATACAACAGGCCCAAAATTAAGCAGTGTGGACTAAAGTAACTTCCTCAGGGATTAAGGGCCCTGAAGCTTAAGCTTCATCAGTGTCATAGTAGATCCGTCCCTGATCACAGATATAACCACACCCACATCTACAAACCGAGCATCATGGGTAGAGGGAAGGAGGGAGAACAGTGTGACCGTATTGGTACAGCCCTCACGCACAACCCTTGAGGGCAGGGGGCGGGGTCCAGCCTCACCTTGAAGGAGGTACGATGGGTGGGCAATCAAGTGGTATATAAGGCCCAGTCACCAACCTTCTCATCATCATTCTACTTCGCCTTCACAGAGGATTCACCTCCCCAACACCTGCACTCGCCAAGATGATGAAGATTGTGAGTGAGAGTTATCTGTGTTTTTTTAAGTGCTGGTTAATACTAGGAGAGGCCATACCCCCGGCCGGGATTGAACCCGCGGTCATAGAGTCTCAAAACTCCAGCCCGTCGCGTTAGCCACTAGAGGACGACACATGTGTACACTCTTGGATATTTATTACAGAAAACGTTCCGCCAGGAGAAATATTTTCTAATAATAAATATCCAGAGCTGTACACAAGTGTTTTTTTTTTATTATTGACCAGCAATGCTGAGAAAGTTACCCCTTGACGTAGGTGTTAGTTATATGACGACTGGCTCCGTGGAGCTTGTGTTCCTGTGCTCCAGACTCTTCCACTGGCTTTCCGCTCTCTAACGTTATAACAAGTGATTCTAGTTTTTCCACCATATTTAAGAAACTAACGTACGACTCACCGCTCAGCAGCACCCTAGCACTGCCTGAGGCTAGAGTGACTCCCTCAGCAGCACCCTAGCACTGCCTGAGGCTAGTGACTCCCTCAGCAGCACCCTAGCACTGCCTGAGGCTAGAGTGACTCCCTCAGCAGCACCCTAGCACTGCCTGAGGCTAGAGTGACTCCCTCAGCAGCACCCTAGCACTGCCTGAGGCTAGTGACTCCCTCAGCAGCACCCTAGCACTGCCTGAGGCTAGTGACTCCCTCAGCAGCACCCTAGCACTGCCTGAGGCTAGTGACTCCCTCAGCAGCACCCTAGCACTGCCCGAGGCTAGTGACTCCCTCAGCAGCACCCTAGCACTGCCTGAGGCTAGAGTGACTCCCTCAGCAGCACCCTAGCACTGCCCGAGGCTAGTGACTCCCTCAGCAGCACCCTATCACTGCCTAAGGCTAGAGTGACTCCCTCAGCAGCACCCTAGCACTGCCTGAGGCTAGAGTGACTCCCTCAGCAGCACCCTAGCACTGCCTGAGGCTAGAGTGACTCCCTCAGCAGCACCCTAGCACTGCCTGAGGCTAGAGTGACTCCCTCAGCAGCACCCTAGCACTGCCTGAGGCTAGTGACTCCCTCAGCAGCACCCTAGCACTGCCCGAGGCTAGAGTGACTCCCTCAGCAGCACCCTAGCACTGCCCGAGGCTAGAGTGACTCCCTCAGCAGCACCCTAGCACTGCCTGAGGCTAGTGAAGTGGCGGTTGCAAGTGCACTCATCTCACACACTGAGGTCTGTGGTTCGATCCCCGGTATGGGTGATAACATTAGGGGATGTCTCCTTAAGGCACCTGCTGTCCCTGTTCGCCTAGCAGTAAATAGGTACCTAGGTGTTAGCCGACTAGTGTGGGTATAGTCACAATAGACCTAAGTTCTCCCACTTTCTGCGACCAATAGATAAATTCATTGACTCGGTGATCAATAGTTACAGTGGTTCTCAGTGGTCACTAGCTTCTCACAGTGGTTCTCAGTGATCACTAGCTTCTCACAGTGGTTCTCAGTGATCACTAGCTTCTCACAGTGGTTCTCAGTGATCACTAGCTTCTCACAGTGGTTCTCAGTGATCACTAGCTTCTCACAGTGGTTCTCAGTGATCACTAGCTTCTCACAGTGGTTCTCAGTGATCACTAGCTTCTCACAGTGGTTCTCAGTGATCACTAGCTTCTCACAGTGGTTCTCAGTGATCACTAGCTTCTCACAGTGGTTCTCAGTGATCACTAGCTTCTCACAGTGGTTCTCAGTGATCACTAGCTTCTCACAGTGGTTCTCAGTGATCACTAGCTTCTCACAGTGGTTCTCAGTGATCACTAGCTTCTCACAGTGGTTCTCAGTGATCACTAGCTTCTCACAGTGGTTCTCAGTGATCACTAGCTTCTCACAGTGGTTCTCAGTGATCACTAGCTTCTCACAGTGGTTCTCAGTGATCACTAGCTTCTCACAGTGGTTCTCAGTGATCACTAGCTTCTCACAGTGGTTCTCAGTGATCACTAGCTTCTCACAGTGGTTCTCAGTGATCACTAGCTTCTCACAGTGGTTCTCAGTGATCACTAGCTTCTCACAGTGGTTCTCAGTGATCACTAGCTTCTCACAGTGGTTCTCAGTGATCACTAGCTTCTCACAGTGGTTCTCAGTGATCACTAGCTTCTCACAGTGGTTCTCAGTGATCACTAGCTTCTCACAGTGGTTCTCAGTGATCACTAGCTTCTCACAGTGGTTCTCAGTGATCACTAGCTTCTCACAGTGGTTCTCAGTGATCACTAGCTTCTCACAGTGGTTCTCAGTGATCACTAGCTTCTCACAGTGGTTCTCAGTGATCACTAGCTTCTCACAGTGGTTCTCAGTGATCACTAGCTTCTCACAGTGGTTCTCAGTGATCACTAGCTTCTCACAGTGGTTCTCAGTGATCACTAGCTTCTCACAGTGGTTCTCAGTGATCACTAGCTTCTCACAGTGGTTCTCAGTGATCACTAGCTTCTCACAGTGGTTCTCAGTGATCACTAGCTTCTCACAGTGGTTCTCAGTGATCACTAGCTTCTCACAGTGGTTCTCAGTGATCACTAGCTTCTCACAGTGGTTCTCAGTGATCACTAGCTTCTCACAGTGGTTCTCAGTGATCACTAGCTTCTCACAGTGGTTCTCAGTGATCACTAGCTTCTCACAGTGGTTCTCAGTGATCACTAGCTTCTCACAGTGGTTCTCAGTGATCACTAGCTTCTCACAGTGGTTCTCAGTGATCACTAGCTTCTCACAGTGGTTCTCAGTGGTCACTAGCTTCTCACAGTGGTTCTCAGTGATCACTAGCTTCTCACAGTGGTTCTCAGTGATCACTAGCTTCTCACAGTGGTTCTCAGTGGTCACTAGCTTCTCACAGTGGTTCTCAGTGATCACTAGCTTCTCACAGTGGTTCTCAGTGATCACTAGCTTCTCACAGTGGTTCTCAGTGATCACTAGCTTCTCACAGTGGTTCTCAGTGATCACTAGCTTCTCACAGTGGTTCTCAGTGATCACTAGCTTCTCACAGTGGTTCTCAGTGACCACTAGCTTCTCACAGTGGTTCTCTGTGGTTTATGAGAGGCCACAGAACATGAAAGTGCCCTTCCTTATAGCTAAGTACTGAATATTGTTTCTCTCCTCACAGGTGGTACTGGCAATGGTGGTGTCAGCTGCTGCTGCTGCAACAGTATACACAACTGGCCTACCTTTCCCTGGCTTCAACTTCCCCGGTCTCCAGTACTCTGGCTGGCCTGTCGCCACCTACGCCGCTAACCCCGCCCTCCTCCACGGCATCTCACCTGCCCTCACCTACGCCGCAGCTCCTGGCCTCACCTACGCCGCAGCTCCTGGCCTCACCTACGCCGCCGCCGCACCTGCCCTGGTGGCCCCTACACCTTACCAGGTGCAGACAGGTGTCAAGACTGAGGTAGCCGTAGAGCCGGTTGAACAACACGGCTACGTCATCAAGTATTAGACGCCCGTCCGCACGCTCACACACCGGTAGCTGTACGCCCACCACGCCAGCCATGACGCCCGCGACGCAGGACACCACGCCCTCGCCAACAAGACCCGCCCACGACGGCGTAAGCCACAATCACAGGGCTCTAAAATCACGCCCACGATGCCAGGAACCACGCCCACTCCGGCCAGACACGCCCAGGTCCAGGCTAGTGCCCCGCCCACACTAACACCCAGGAGGGGTAGAGCACGGACTCACACATCATCTTCCTCGCGCCAACACTTTCTTCCTGTCTTCCTCTATAAATATAAATATAGAAAGACTATGATGACTTATTTTCCTTCCCTAGCGCACTGGCCAGAGGTTTGAACTCCATCCACTCACCCGTTCCCTGGTTTCCTTACCTTAACTTTACGCTACCTCAGCAGCTAGTTCATTGTTCACTAGTAATTTAGACTGTGTGGTACCAAAAAAGAACAGAATAACAGAAATCACAATGGGTTTGTATCAGCTGCCATAGTTACATCTTGAACACTAGTGGTTATAATTATAACCTTAACTCTTAAAGGGGTGGCCCGGTAAGCCAGCGGAAGGCCTCGGTCAGATGACCAAAAGCTCCATCATTTGACTAAGACCCGCGTCAGGAAACACTTGTCCTGTTTCCTGACGAACCTTACGTAGCCTAACCTTGAACAAGATTTCAGATATTTTATAAGAGAATAAGAACGGAGGAACACTGCAGAAGGCCTTCTGACCCATACAAGGCAGGTCCTTATCAAAACCCACACTAACCAAAGCTAACCAAGAATTTATTCCCTTACCCACGACACCAATCAAATCCAGCCCCCTCCCACTCATATTTGTCCAATCACTTTTTAAAGTCACCCAAGGTGCTAACCTCTATCACCCTACTCGGAAGATTGTTCTACGCATCCACAACTCTGTTCGAAAGCCGGTACTTACCTATGTCCTTTCTAAATCTAAATTTATCTAACCTAAATCCATTATTTTTGGTTCTTACCTGGTTCGATATCCTCAGTATTTTATTAATATCTCCTTTGTTTATTCCCATCATCCACTTATACACCTCGATGATATCTCCCCTCAGTCTACGTCTCTCTAGACGTAGAATGTGTGATGACGTCTCTCCAGACGTAGAATGTGTGATGACGTCTCTCCAGACGTAGAATGTATGATGACGTCTCTCCAGACGTAGAATTTATGATGACGTCTCTCCAGACGTAGAATGTATGATGACGTCTCTCCAGACGTAGAATGTGTGATGACGTCTCTCCAGACGTAGAATGTGTGATGACGTCTCTCCAGACGTAGAATGTGTGATGACGTCTCTCCAGACGTAGAATGTGTGGTGACGTCTCTCCAGACGTAGAATGTGTGATGACGTCTCTCCAGACGTAGAATGTGTGATGACGTCTCTCCAGACGTAGAATGTGTGATGACGTCTCTCCAGACGTAGAATGTGTGATGACGTCTCTCCAGACGTAGAATGTGTGATGACGTCTCTCCAGACGTAGAATGTGTGATGACGTCTCTCCAGACGTAGAATGTGTGATGACGTCTCTCCAGACGTAGAATGTGTGATGACGTCTCTCCAGACGTAGAATGTGTGATGACGTCTCTCCAGACGTAGAATGTGTGATGACGTCTCTCCAGACGTAGAATGTGTGATGACGTCTCTCCAGACGTAGAATGTATGATGACGTCTCTCCAGACGTAGAATGTGTGATGACGTCTCTCCAGACGTAGAATGTATGATGACGTCTCTCCAGACGTAGAATTTATGATGACGTCTCTCCAGACGTAGAATGTGTGATGACGTCTCTCCAGACGTAGAATGTG
The DNA here is from genome assembly GCF_038502225.1 of Cherax quadricarinatus. Taxonomy (NCBI): domain Eukaryota; kingdom Metazoa; phylum Arthropoda; class Malacostraca; order Decapoda; family Parastacidae; genus Cherax; species Cherax quadricarinatus. Next base: position 14,042,723 of record NC_091304.1, on the reverse strand, counting down.
TGATGACGTCTCTCCAGATGTCATCACACAGGTTGACCCACAATATAAACTAGACATACAATTAGAGGATAATTCAAGCATTTTATCAGCCCTCAATACACTGCTTATTACTTGGTTACAATCTTATCTACTCTCATGGCTGATGATTAAGACACATGTGCAACAGTTGGGTATCTTTATTGTTGAAACGTTTCGCCTACACAGTAGACTTCTTCAGTCAAATACAGAGGCTACAGGTGCAGTATTGAAAATGAAGTTGATGTCATCAGTCCATCAGCCTTGGATAAATGGTATTTAAGGTGGTCAGTCCCTCAGGTGTAGGACTGACCACCTCGTGAACAAACACTGTGACGTATTTATTCGGTTTCAGGACCGAAAAGTTTTCTAATAAATATGTCCTAGTGTTTGTTCACTTGTCTTTCTAAACCATTTTCTCCGTATCAGTTACCAAGGTTTATACCAAGATATATATATATATATATATATATATATATATATATATATATATATATATATATATATATATATATATATATATATATATATATATATATATATATATATATATATATAGAGAGAGAGAGAGAGAGAGAGAGAGAGAGAGAGAGGTGCATTTCCTTCTTAAATCGCTGTGAGCCCAGACAAGTTGAGCCGAAGATTGCTGAGATGTGCAGACCAGCTAGCACCACCTCTAACTCGCATCTTTCAGCACTGCCTAGTACAGTGTAAATGGCCCTCTCTATGGAAAGAGGCAAATGTAGTCCCTGTTCACAAAAAGAAGAGCAGAGCAGAAATCAGCACCTACAGACCGGTGTCACTCCTGTCAATCACTGAGACAAAAATCTCAAGACAAATTACAGAGTTTTTTGACTACCACTCACTACTTTGTGACCGTCAATATGGCTTCAGGAAAGGTTACTATGCTGCTGATCTGCTGTTAAACCTCTCCACTAAGTGGCACCAGTCTCTGGATGAATCCAAAGTCAGCTATGTTCGTCAAGAGGTGCTTGAGTTTCCCTGTCTCTTAATATCACGTTTCTTCTTGCCCTATAATCTGCCTTGTCCGTAATTACTATCGCATTTGCTTTGTCTGCTTTCGTAAGGTGAAGTCCAGGATCTTTCCTTAATTCATGGTATAACTTAACAAATCTTCGAGGACAATTGTTGTTGGAGACGTCTGATCTAAGCCGAGACGTCTCCAACAACAACCTGATCCTCGTCCACTTGACTTCACCTTACCTTCACATCGTCTGCAAACAGAGACACTTCTGAATCTGTCCTTTCCGTCATGTCCTTCGCATGTACCAGAAACAGCACGAGTCATAGGACTGACCCTTGTGGAATCCCGCTCGTGTTTGTGTGTTTGTATTGAACTTTAAATTGCTGTCAAGGTATAAGCCTAAAAATTTTCCCGCGTCTTGTTTTTTTTTTTTAGCGAGAATATCATTTACCATTATGATGAAGTGCGCATTCTTGGCTTTGTTCCCAGACACCATACAGACCAGGGAGTCTTAAATGTGTTTACGATTACAGACCCCCAGTGAATTCGTCAGTAAAAATTTGCATTTGTGGTCACAGTGGTGCCTATGCTAACCTTCCTATGGTGTATAAATATACCTAACTGGATGAATCTTATTGTAGCCAGCTGGCCCAGTGGCTAACGCGTCGGTCTGGAGTTTTATGACTCTCTAATCGCGGGTTCTAACCCCACCCGTGATATTTTTTTTAATTGCCCTTCACCAGATTGTCAAAATCATTATCATCATCACCAGTTTTGTTAGGTATCAGTGTGACTTAAAAAGATGTCAATATCTTGGTTTTACTTCACATATGGACATCTACCAACACAACAGATGATACTTTATTCTAATCTAAGCACAATTTTTTTTGTAAATTATTCAGATATCGAGTCCCATACCCCCATTACTTGGTCTCCATGTCCCCAAGGGGTATAGATATCCCCAAGGGGTATGGATATCCCCAAGGGGTATGGATATCCCCAAGGGGTATGGATATCCCCAAGGGGTATGGATATCCCCAAGGGGTATGGATATCCCCAAGGGGTATGGATATCCCCAAGGGGTATGGATATCCCCAAATCTGCATGACAGTGTCTTCCATTGCAGACACTGCAAGGCTCCAGGCGGACATCAACCAAATCTTTCAGTGGGCTGCAGAAAACAATATGAAGTTTAACGATGAGAAATTTCAATTACTCAGATATGGCAAACACGAGGAAATTAAATCTTCATCAGAGTACAAAACAAATTCTGGCCACAAAATAGAGCGAAACACCAACGTCAAAGACCTGGGAGTGATCATGTCGGAGGATCTCACCTTCAAGGACCATAACATTGTATCAATCGCATCTGCTAGAAAAATGACAGGATGGATAATGAGAACCTTCAAAACTAGGGAGGCCACGCCCATGATGACACTCTTCAGGTCACTTGTTCTATCTAGGCTGGAATATTGCTGCACACTAACAGCACCTTTCAAGGCAGGTGAAATTGCTGACCTAGAAAATGTACAGAGAACCTTCACGGTGCGCATAACGGAGTTAAAACACCTCAATTACTGGGAGCGCTTGAAGTTCCTGAACCTGCATTCCCTGGAACGCAGGCGGGAGAGATACATGATTATATACACCTGGAAAATCCTAGAGGGACTAGTACCGAATTTGCACACGAAAATCACTCACTACGAAAGCAAAAGACTTGGCAGACGATGCAACATCCCCCCAATGAAAAGCAGGGGTGTAACTAGCACGTTAAGAGACCATACAATAAGTGTCAGGGGCCCGAGACTGTTCAACTGCCTCCCAGCATACATAAGGGGGATTACCAACAGACCCCTGGCAGTCTTCAAGCTGGCACTGGACAAGCACCTAAAGTCGGTTCCTGACCAGCCGGGCTGCGGCTCGTACGTTGGTTTGCGTGCAGTCAACAGTAACAGCCTGGTTGATCAGGCTCTGATCCACCAGGAGGCCTGGTCACAGACCGGGCCGCGGGGGCATTGACCCCCGGAACTCTCTCCAGGTAAACTCCAGGGGCATGGATATCCCCTAGGGGTATGGATATTCCCCGTTAAGAGCCCCTGCAAACAGATAATCACAATATTCACAACAGGTTTCTTATTGGCTACACAATCAATGAATTCAGTACCATAAGGTTTAATAATAATAATAATAATAATAATAATAATAATAATAATAATAATAATAATAATAATAATAATAATAATAATAATAATCTTTATTTCTACAAGTACACGTACAACGCATACAGACCATAGCTGACATCAATAACATACCGTATAGAAAGTCCCTTGTTATGAAGGGCATCTCGGGCAACTTAGGTTAATTTTGTCCTCCAGGATGCGACCCACACCAATCGGCTAACACCCAGGAACCTACTTTCTGTTAGGTGAACATGAACAGCAGGTGTCTTATGGAAACACGCCCAAATGTTTCCATCCGTACTGGTAATCGAACCACGGACCTCAATATGTGAACTAAGTGCGCTAACATGCGAGTGGAACAGACTGCCTGAACATATCAAAGCCCGTCTTAGCATGAGCCACTTCAGGAAAGAGAACTAAAAGGTATCTAATGAGTGAAGCTACAGAAAGGGAGGAGAGTGATTTCTTGGATAGCTAACATTCTTTTACCTGTTATTGTAAGTAAGTAAGTAAGTAAGTAAGTAAGTAAGTTTATTCAGGTATACACAAATACAGTTACATAGAATGCTGATCTCTATTTAATGTTCGGGTAAATAACTCAGTTCAGGGAAGCTTACGATGACATTTTCGTCTGACTTGGACCATTTACAAGATAAGATTTTGTTGGGATTTTTAACCCCGGAGCGTAAGCCACCCAGGGTAACCCAAGAAAGGGAATGCGTCATCGAGAAACTATATTATTTCCATTGGGATCCTTAAATCTTGTCCCCCAGGATGCGACCTACACCAGTCGACTAACGTCCAGATACCTTCTTGCTTGCTAGGTGAACGGGGTCACCAGGTGTAAGAAAGCACACCCAGTGATTCCACCCTTGCCGGGATCGGCCCGCGGACACTCAGCGTCAAGTTTAAGATCAAGAGAATATAGGTAAGTGTCTTGTGGGGTGAGCGGGGAAGTGGGGATAGTGGAAGAGTAGGTTGGTGAGAGGAAGGTTATGGAGTTTACCTGGAGAGAGTTCCGGGGGTCAACGCCCCCGCGGCCCGGTCTGTGACCAGGCCTCCTGGTGGATCAGAGCCTGATCAACCAGGCTGTTACTGCTGGCTGCACGCAAACCAACGTACGAGCCACAGCCCGGCTGGTCAGGAACCGACTTTAGGTGCTTGTCCAGTGCCAGCTTGAAGACTGCCAGGGGTCTGTTGGTAATCACCCTTATGTATGCTGGGAGGCAGTTGAACAGTCTCGGGCCCCTGACACTAATTGTATGGTCTCTTAACGTGCTAGTGACACCCCTGCTTTTCATTGGGGGGATGTTGCATCGTCTGCCAAGTCTTTTGCTTTCGTAGTGAGTGATTTTCGTGTGCAAGTTCGGTACTAGTCCCTCTAGGATTTTCCAGGTGTATATAATCATGTATCTCTCCCGCCTGCGTTCCAGGGAATACAGGTTCAGGAACCTCAAGTGATCCCAGTAATTGAGGTGTTTTATCTCCGTTATGCGCGCCGTGAAGGTTCTCTGTACATTTTCTAGGTCAGCAATTTCACCTGCCTTGAAAGGTGCTGTTAGTGTGCAGCAATATTCCAGCCTAGATAGAACAAGTGACCTGAAGAGTGTCATCATGGGCTTGGCATCCCTAGTTTCGAAGGTTCTCATTATCCATCCTGTCATTTTTCTAGCAGATGCGATTGATACAATGTTATGGTCCTTGAAGGTGAGATCCTCCGACATGATCACTCCCAGGTATTTGACGTTGGTGTTTCGCTCTATTTTGTGGCCAGAATTTGTTTTGTACTCTGATGAAGATTTAATTTCCTCGTGTTTACCATATCTGAGTAATTGAAATTTCTCATCGTTGAACTTCATATTGTTTTCTGCAGCCCACTGAAAGATTTGGTTGATGTCTGCCTGGAGCCTTGCAGTGTCTGTAATGGAAGACACTGTCATGCAGATTCGGGTGTCATCTGCAAAGGAAGACACGGTGCTGTGGCTGACATCCTTGTCTATGTCAGATATAAGGATGAGGAACAAGATGGGAGCGAGTACTGTTCCTTGTGGAACAGAGCTTTTCACCGTGGCTGCCTCGGACTTTACTCTGTTGACTACTACTCTCTGTGTTCTGTTAGTGAGGAAATTATAGATCCATCGACCGACTTTTCCTGTTATTCCTTTAGCACGCATTTTGTGCGCTAGGGATAGTGCGGAAGGGATAGTACCAGGGCCTAACCCAGCAGCTAATACGATCGTGGGTCTGAGACTGTTGTGGTTAGGAGGAGGCCTGATAAGGCAAAACGGATTGGGTGGACGCCAAAACGCACATGCCCATGGTACCTGTGATAAAATCCAGTGGTGATGTAAGGAAGGAGGGATTTTAAAAAAAGGTATATCTTTACAGGTCCATGCCTAATTGGCATGAACCTTTAAAGATAAATAGGGTTAGGAGCAGGGGCATACAAGGAGCAGAGTAGACTGTGTGGGTTAGCAGGTCTGCGAATGTATTCGTCAACTTGAAAGGTTTCGTAGTCATACATATAGTGTGTCTAGTTTGTCTATGTGTCTGTCCAGTACACGTTCAGCGCAGGGATGTTTGACTGGGCATGGAGTGACTCGCTTGTGACGAAGTCATCCCAGCTGACATCAAACACCCAGCGCAGAGCTTTGTTCTAGATACGCTGCAGCTTAAGTTTGTTGGTCTTTGCTGCAAGAGAAAGAGAGAGAGAGAGAGAGAGAGAGAGGGCTAGAGGAGAGTAAGTAATCAGAGGTCGTATTAAAGTTTTGTGGAGGTGTATTGCGGTGCGTTGTGAGGTATGCCGTAGTTTATAGAGATCTGTAAAGGCTTCTACGGCATGCTTTTGAGTGGATGTGTGTATGTATACAAAGAAGGTGGTCAAGATTGACCCCGAGGGCAGTAGTAGATTTTGTGACAGGGAAGTAAGTGCGGGTGTCAGCTGTTCTGAGCTCGACAGATAATGGAGAATCAGGTTTCCTGTAGTTGAAATATATAATGCAGAATTTTGCAGCATTGGATTTGATCCTCCATTTTTGTTCCCAGAAGACTATCCTATCGACCTCATTTTGTGTTTTGTGTATGAGTGAATCTGTTCTAGAGTGGATGATGAGCTGTATTATGTCATCTACATAGCCTAGAGTGATGGTGTTGTGGTATACAGGCGTTGGTATGTCGTTAGTGTATAAAATGTAGAGGGTTGGGGAGAGGACAGATCCCTGAGGCACTACAGCATTTAGTGTGAAATAGTCAGAGTAACAGCCTTAGAATTTAATCCTCACGGTGCGGTCATCTAAGAAATTACAAAGTTTACGAGTACTGAGAGACAGGTTAAAGTTAGAGTAGAGTTTGTGCTTTAGCCTATCGTGCCAGTGTCAAAATCTTTTTTGATATCTTTTGCAACCAGGGTTGTCTTGTGTGAGGCGAGTGTGTTGCCTACCAGGCCACGGGACACCGTACTAGGTCACACACAGTGGCTTTGTAAATGGTCCAAGTCGGACCGAAACGTCGTTATAAGGTTCTTTCTCCTATGTGTGAGTTATTTATGTATTGTTACAGTCACGGTATTGTGCCTTCTTTTCTTAATAGTTACGATAATTATATTGATGTGCATATGTACCTAAGTAACCTTACTTTCAAGGACTCCAACTCGATTGCTAGCGCACTCAACTCTCACACTGAGGTCCGGAGTTCGAATCCCCGGTACGGCTAGATAACAGAGAACGTGTTTCCATAAGACACCTGCTGTCCATATTCACCCATCAGTATAAAATAGGTACCTGGGTGTTAGTCGACTGGTGTGGGTCGCATCCTGGGGCAAAACTGACATAATTTGCCCGAAATGCCCTGTGTGAAAATTTCTGTGGACTGCCTCCAAGTGAGTCACCTACCCTGGCAAACTCTGTTGACACCGAGCTCTGAGGTGGGTACCTCAGCCTCACAAGTGGCTTATAGGACAGATTTTCACAAATGATTGATGTTACAAGAAACTCGCCTGCATGCACGTATAAAGGACTAACTTACTTGGTGTTGCAACATATATCCTGATCTTCAACTTCCCTAAGCTTAGCCTTAGCCCCTTTGGACTTCCCCTCAGAAACCACGTGCAACCGGGGGCCTTAATTCCTGTAATATTCAATCGTTATTAGTGACCTGCCTGCACCTCAGAAATTCCTATATCCAAGAGGGTATGTATCCCCTAGTATAACTATGCAGACACGGACACTAGCTTCCAGACTGCCAAGAGACACTGGTACTTACTGGGCATGCTCTGCCAGCTGCAACACAGGCCCACAGATCAAACTCACTCACAATTCTCCCCAGACACTGGCCAGAAATCTACGAGATAAAGTGGAGGTCTTGTCTTACTGTATGGGCCTGACGGAGTCCATCTACGGTACATCGAGGTGCCTCTACCAGATTTCCCTAGGTCTCAAATGTGAAGACACGTGGGGGGCGCTGTCTGCTGATCACGGCACGTCTTGTCCAGGTGGTGTCTGTCTTAAGAAGAACGAGCTGGTCTCTCTTCCAGACCCTCGTCTCTTCGTTCAAACTAGGGCTGCCAGTTCTCCCTAGCTAACTTATCCTAGTGTTTGCCTACATTATCGGCCTATTACTACCTATGTTAAGGTCTTAGGTCTACATTATTATTATCTACAGATGTCTTAGTAAACCTAATATTAGTGTACTACCAGTAAAACTACCTACTCCTTCCCTGAAGGGTAAATCTATAAATTAAATAAGCTTACCAACAATCCACGCCAACTCGAGAATGCTTTGTTTTGGGTGGGGTATAAGGGCCACCCAGCTCAGCCGTTCCATTACGGCCATGCCGGATCTGTCCTGTGGAACTTTAGGGACCAAATAAATTTCCACACCCTGCATAACAAGCGTCTTTCTATATAGTAGTATGTCATTGATGTCAGCTAGGACTGTATACCTTGTACATGTACTTGTAGTAAATAAAGATATTATATATTAATTTGTCTGACTTTTTTGGGGTTATCATAGGTAATTTACATTGTATGATAATTATACTTATATGCACCTGTACCTAAATCAACTTACTAACTTACTAACTTGTGGCCCGGTGGCCTGGTGGCTAAAGCTCCCGCTTCACACACGGAGGGCCCGGGTTCGATTCCCGGCGGGTGGAAACATTTCGACACGTTTCCTTACACCTGTTGTCCTGTTCACCTAGCAGTAAATAGGTACCTGGGTGTTAGTCGACTGGTGTGGGTCGCATCCTGGGGGACAAGATTAAGGACCCCAATGGAAATAAGTTAGACAGTCCTCGATGACGCACTGACTTTCTTGGGTTATCCTGGGTGGCTAACCCTCCGGGGTTAAAAATCCGAACGAAACCTTATCTCTCTTATCTTATCAGTGTGTGTGTCACAGTTTAACATAGAATCTCCTGCCATAATAAAGAAAACAGTGACGTTATCTACGAATACAGAAAATGAAACATGGAAATATATATTATAGGGGAAACGTCTGTGTTTTCTAAGCTATATTAAAATAATAATAACAATAATAATAATAATAATAATAATAATAATAATAATAACAATAATAATAATAATAATAATAACAACAATAATAATAATAATAATAATAATAATAATAATAATAATAATAATAATAATAACAATAATAATAATAATAATAATAATAATAAATAATAATAATAATAATAATAATATCTTTATTTATGCAGAGCATTTCGGTCAAATTAGGTCAGTTTTTTCCCAGGATGCCACCCACACCAGTCGACTAACATCCAGGTACCCATTTTACTGATGGGTGAACATGAACAGCAGGTGTCTTATGGAAACACGTCCTAATATTTCCACCCGCACCGGGGATCGAACGACGGACCTCAGTGTGTGAGCTGAGTGCGCTACCAATGTAAGATCGAGCATAAATAAAACGTTATAATTTCAATTTAATTGTCATAATCCACATATGGTCGCGGTTAAAGCTGTAACTCAAGATATATACAACCTTAGATGTTCCGTAGCTCAGTTGGTAGCGCACTTCGCTCGTACACTGAAGTCCGTGGTTCGATCCCCGGTACTGGTGGCAACATTTGGGTGTGTTTCCTTAAGACACCTGCTGTCTCTGTTCATCTAGCAGTAATTAGGTATCTGGGTGTTAGTCGACTGGTGTGGGTCGCATCCTGGGGACAAAAATTGACCTAATTTGCCCCAAATGATCTGCATGACCAAGGGCTTTCTATATAGTATGTTGCTATACACCGAGAGACGTGTGTATAGCGTCTTTAAGTTATGTTTGGCAGTGTTTAGAGCTTATTAATTAATGTTTAGCTGTGTAGAGCTTTATCAAGTCATGTTCCGCTCTGTGTTGATCAGCTGGGTTGTGGTGCATACGCTGGACTGCGGGCGGCGGGCACTAACAACTTGATCGATCAGGCCAACAACCAGGAGGTCTGATCTGGGACCGGGGCACGGGGGCAGTGACCCCCGAAAGAGACTCCAAGAAACCGCACTGTGCGGTTTCTTGGAGTCACTGGGGGAGGGGGAGACGGAACAGGTCACTGGGGGAGGGGGAGACAGAACAGGTCACCAGACCTTAGACAAGGATGTATGATGTCACCGTGGTTGTTCAATATATTTATAGATGGAGTTGTAAGAGAACTGAATGCTTGGGTGTTGGCAAGAGGTGTGGGGTTAAAAGATAAGGAAACTGACAAAGTGGGAGTTGTAGATGAATGGTTCAGAGAACCGACATGTTGATAAATTAGACACATGTGCAACTCTTGGGTATCTTTATTGAGGAAACGTTTCGCCACACACTGGCTTCATCAGTCCATACGAAGGAGAAACTTGAAGAACAGAAGTGAAAAGAAGTTGCGTAGGAGGGAATGTAAAAGAAGGAAATTAAAAGTGAGCATAGGAAAGAGTTAGGTGATGAAGATAACAAAAAAATTAGGTAATGATAGATTGGATATCAGATTGGAGAGAGAGAGTATGGAAGAAGTGAGTGTATTCTGATACATGGGAGTGGAATTGTCAGCAGATGGATGTATGAAAGAAGAGTGAATCATAGAATTGATGAGGGGAAAAAGGTGAGTGATGAGGAGTCTGTTGAGACAAACAACGTTATCCTTGGAAGCCAAGAGGGGAATGTATGAGAGCATAGTTATACCAACGCTCCTATATGGGTGTGAAGCATGGGTGGCGAATGCTGTAGCAAGGAGAAGGCTGGAGGCAGTGGAGATGTCATCTCTGAGGGCAATTTGTGGTGTGAATATAATGCAGAGAATCAGTAGTTTACAAATTAAGAGAGGTGCAGGGTTACAAAAAGTATTATCCAGAGGGTTGAGGATGGAACGATATACAATGACTTGGAGAGCATATAAATCTGTAGTGGAAGGAATTCGGAGTAGGGTTCGGCCTAGAAAGGCTGGAGGGAGAGAGTAAAGGTTTTATGTGCGAAGGGCTTGGACTTCCAGCAAGAATGCGTGAACGCTTTAGGAGTGAGTGGAGACAAATAATTTTTATGACTTGACGTGCTGTTGGAGTGTGAGCAAAGTAACATTTATGAAGGGATTCAGGGAAACCAGCAAGACAGACTTGAGTCCTGGAGGTGAGAAGTACAGTGTCTGCACTCTGAAGGAGGCGTGTTGATGTTTCAGTTTTTTAACTATTGTGTAGGCGCACCTCTGGCAAGACAGTGATGGAGTGAATGAAGATGAAAGTGTTTCTTCTTTTCTGGTATCACTGTGCCGTGGTGGCAAACGGCAGATGTGTTAATAATAATAAAAATAATAATAGTCTATTTCTACGAGTATATGATACAACTTACACAGACCATAGCTGACGTCACTGATATACCACTATACAGAAAGTCTCTGGTTATGCAGAGCATTTCGGGAAAAAATTGGTTAATTTTTGCCCCCAGGATGCGACCCACATCAATCGACTAACAGCCAGGGACCTACTTATTGCTAGGTGAACATGAACAGCAGGTGCCTTAAGGAAACACGCTCCCAATGTTCCACCCGTACCGGAGATCGAACCACGGGCCTCAGTATGTGAGCTGAGTGCGCTACCAACCGAGCCACGTGTCTTGGAGAGGATCGCACCTGTTCCAGGGACTCTTTCTGGTTGCATTGAGTTGCATCTGGTATTGCAAGACGCACTCCAGGAACACCCAGGAATTTTCCTACACTTTGTTTATCAGCGAGAGGGAGGGAGGGGGAGGGAGGGGGAATAGAGAGAGTTGAGTGAGGAGGAGATGGGAGAGAGAGGGAGGGGAAGGGGAGGGGGAGAGGGAGGGGGAGAGGGAGGGGGGGAGGGTAGGGGAGGAGAGGTCGTCCAGCTTATCTGGGGGTTTTTCCTCTCACCAAACGTTCGAAGAAGCTATCATCTGCCTCAGGAACCCTGGAACAAGTGCTGCTGTTGTTGCTGTTGTTGCTGTCGTTGCTGCTGCTGTTATTGTTGTTGTTGATGTTGTTGCTGTCTTTGTTAAACAGCTGTAAAATATTTGGGAATCCCCTTTGACCCATGCATGTCAGGAGAATTGATAGGGAACAGTGTAGTAAAGAAAGCGAATGCCAGACTGAAGTTCCTGTATAGACAAGCACAGTGTCTACCTACTGAGGCTCGCAGGACCCTATGTCTAGCCCTTATACAATGCCATATGGATTACGCTTGCTCTTCTTGGTACTCTGCCTTGACAAAAAAACTGAAAGATAGACTGCAAATCACCCAGAACAAAATCGTAAGATTCATCCTGGGGCTGGGACCAAGAGAACATGTAGACCAGGGTGAATTACAGCAGTTGGATATGCTGAATGTTGAAGACAGAGTAAAACAACTGAAGCTAAATCATGTTTATAAAATTGCTCACGAACAGTGTCCAGAATATCTTGCTGTCAATTTTGTCAAGGTTGGGAACCAAAGCAATCATAGTACTAGGGGGAGAGAGCACAACTTTGTAGTACCCACAGTCAGTGGCCAGGCTTCAAACACCTTTTATTGTACAGCAATAAAGGAATGGAACAGACTACCCGCACATGTCAAAGCCAGTCATAGCGTGAACCAGTTCAAGAAGAGTGCCAAAAGGTGTCTGATGAATGTAGCTACAGAAAGGGAGGGGAATGATTTTCTATTTTTTAGCTAACATACGTGTAAATTTTACCTTATTCCTTGTAATGACCCTCGTATTGTAGATAGTCTTAATGACCCTCGTGTAGTAGATAGTCTTTTTAGTATGATAATAAGATGTTATCTTCATTGTAGAATAATAAGAAAATATTATAACCTTTATACTATAATAATTAGGTAAAAGGACCCCAATGGAAATAAGTCACTCTGTCTGACTTTTTTGGGTTATCCCAGGTTCTCTACACATATGCTGCTATGTATGATAATTCTATGTAACTGTATTTGTGTATACCTGAATAAACTTACTTACTTACTTACTTACTTACATGGCAGAGCGAGAGGTGGAGGAGGTGGGGGTTGTTGGAGGGATGGGGATGGGGTGGGACGGTGGGGTGGGTGGGGGTGGGGGTGGACGTAGATGGTTGGGGATGGGGTGGGACGGTGGGGTGGGTGGGGGTGGGGGTGGACGTCGATGGTTGGGGATGGGGTGGGACGGTGGGGTGGGTGGGGGTGGGGGTGGACGTAGATGGTTGGGGATGGGGTGGGCCGGTGGGGTGGGTGGGGGTGGGGGTGGACGTAGATGGTTGGGGATGGGGTGGGACGGTGGGGTGGGTGGGGGTGGGGGTGGACGTAGATGGTTGGGGATGGGGTGGGACGGTGGGGGAGAATAGGGAAGGTTGTGGCTGGAGAAAACCCTACTGGGTCAGTCTAGTCAGTGCTCCCGGGGGGTCAACGCCCCCGAGGTCAGGTCCCAGACTATGGGAATTTTGAGGCTAAAATTTGGCAGTTAACAATATCGAAGTTTTCTACAATTTTTTTAAACCTCAGAATTTAGATTGATAAAGTAATTTGTAATTTATACATATTACTGTTAATTTGACGAGAATTGTTTAATTGAAAAGAGGGACGAGTGGCAATACACGCCAGCTGGTGCACGCCAGCTGGTATGCGCCAGCTGGTACACGCCAGCTGGTACACGCCAGGTGGTATGCGCCAGCTGGTACACACCAGCTGGTACACGCCAGGTGGTATGCGCCAGCTGGTACACGCCAGGTGGTATGCGCCAGCTGGTACACGCCAGCTGGTACACACCAGCTGGTACACACCAGCTGGTACACACCAGCTGGTACACACCAGCTGGTACACACCAGCTGGTGCACGCCAGCTGGTGCAGTAAGTAAATACTATTTTTACTGTTGATACGATATTCATTTGTGATTATCGTTGTTTATTACTAAGATGCGGCCAGCAGTAACAGCTTGGTTGATCAGACCCTGATCCACTGGGAGGCCTGGTCAAGGACTGGGCCTCGGGGGCGTTCACCCCCGGAACAACCCTCCAGGTGAGATTCTTTCCGGCCTGGGTAGGATGACCCGAGAAAGGAAGAAACAGCTTCACCGTCACTCATCTAATCACTGTCTTGCCAAAAGGATACTGATATCACAGTTCAGATGGCACTCTGAACTGCAACATCTCCGCCCCTCCTTCAGAGTGCTGGCACTCTACTTTTCACCTCCTGGACTCAAGTTCGGCTAACCGGTTTCCCTGACTCCCTTCATAAATGTTACCTTACTCACACTCCAACAGCACATCACATCATAGAAACCACTTGCCTCCACTCCCTCCTTTCTAATGCTTCACACAAGCCTGCTGGATGTCCAAGCCCCAAGCACGCAAAACATTATTAGCACCATCTCTCCAACCTTTCCTGGGACCATCCCTACCACCCCTTCCCGTCACCCCCATATTTAAACACCCTCCCATTCATTCTGTTTTGCTCCATCCTCTCTAAATGTCCAAACCACCTCAACAACCCTTCCTCCTCAGCCCTCTGAATAACACTGATCAAAACCCTCACTTTCTAATCTCAAAACTCCGAATTTTGTACACAGTATTTACATTACACATTGCCCTATGATATACCTGGCGTTTACCTGGAGAAAGTTCCGGAGATCAACGCCCCCGCGGCCCGGTCTGTGACCAGGCCTCATGGTGGATCAGCGCCTGATCAACCAGGCTGCTACTGCTGACTGCACGCAAACCAACGTACGAGCCACAGCCCGGCTGGTCAGGTACCGACTTTAGGTGCTTGTCCAGTGCCAGCTTGAAGACTGCCAGGGGTCTGTTGGTAATCCCCCTTATGTATGCTGGGAGGCAGTTGAACGGTTTTGGGCCCCTGACACTTACTGTATGGTCTCTTAACGTGCTAGTGACACTCCTGCTTTTCATTGGGGGGATGTTGCATCGTCTGCCAAGTCTTTTGCTTTCGTAGTGAGTGATTTTCGTGTGCAAGTTCGGTACTAGTCCCTCTAGGATTTTCCAGGTGTATATAATCATGTATCTCTCCCGCCTGCGTTCCAGGGAATACAGGTTCAGGAACCTCAAGTGATCCCAGTAATTGAGGTGTTTTATCTCCGTTATGCGCGCCGTGAAGGTTCTCTGTACATTTTCTAGGTCAGCAATTTCACCTGCCTTGAAAGGTGCTGTTAGTGTGCAGCAATATTCCAGCCTAGACAGAACAAGTGACCTGAAGAGTATCATCATGGGCTTGGCATCCCTAGTTTTGAAGGTTCTCATTATCCATCCTGTTATTTTCTAGCAGATGCGATTGATACAATGTTATCGTCCTTGAAGGTGAGATCCTCCGACATGATCACTCCCAGGTCTTTGACGTTGGTGTTTCGCTCTATTTTGTGGCCAGAATTTGTTTTGTACTCTGATGAAGTTTTAATTCCCTCCTGAGGAATTTAAACAGTTATATTAGGTAAGGTTTTTAAGTTAGATCTGATCCAAAAATATAACATTTTATATTATGGTCAATAAAAAATATAAATTATCAATCTGTAATTTTTTTTTATTTTCTTGGGGACGGGGGAATTACAATTTTTAATGGAGTTCGGCCTATTCGGCAAGTTCGGTTTATTAGGCAACTGACTGTCGCACCAACCAGCTGCTTCGGCAGTCCAGTACAGAAAAGAATGGTGGAAGATGAGAAGCAGTTTGAAGTAATCAGTCCCTCAGCTTGGAGATGGTGTATTTAGTCCATTAGTCTTGATAATAATATGTCATATGCACGGAGAAGAGGTTTATATATTGCAGACAGGTGAGGCGAAGCAGCTGGAGGCGGCGTTACTGGTGGACAAAGTCCACGAGTGGAAGTAAGTCACAGGTTAGTCAAGTGTTGACGCATTTTATGTACCAAGATTACATGATGTTGTGTATGACAGATATTATTATATAAATAATTGAGAGAACCGACAAGTTGATGATTAAGAAACTTGTGCAACACTTAGAAATCTTTACTGAGGAAAATTTTTGCCAGCTAGTGACTTCATCAGTCCAGGACTGAACACATCTCGAGAATGAGGAACTGATTATCTCAAACTCCTTCACATCTTCCACTTTTTTTAAACATTGGATTGATGAAGCCACTAGCTGGCGAAACGTATCTACAGTTAAGATTCACAAGTGTCGAACAAATGTCACAGTCATCGGAGGACAGAGACTACAGACCTCACTCACTCAAGAAGAAAGACCTAGGAGTGAACATGCTGTCGAGCATATCTCGAGTAGCACAAATCAAACAAATTAATACCACAGCGAATGTTCATTTGACAAATCTTAAAATAGATTTCTGGAATATCGACAAAATGTCGTTCAGGGTCTTATATATACAGCATATGTCAGGCCCATCTTGAAGTATGCAACACCAGCTCGGCATTCACATCTGCCGAAGCACGTCGAGAAACTGGGAAGTGCAGAAGTTTGCAACGAGACTAGTCCTCGAGGTAAGAAGGTGTAAGAGCACAGCTGGAAGCTAAAAACCAGATGAGTCACAAGGATGTTAGGAAATGTTTCTTTAGCCCCAGGGCTGCCAGGAAGCGAAACGACCTGGGCAGCGATGTGATGCAGGCAGGGTCAATACTTAGTTTTAAGAATAGGTATATGGCTGAGGGAGCCAGAATAGAGCGAACTCAACAGCGGCTAACAGAGAGGCAGAGTCAGGAATCAACATCTGCAACCACATATAAGTACACTTAAATTGTATACAGTACTGGCAAGATGAAGAATTAGACACATGTGTAACATCTGGGTATCTCTATCTGTAGACGTTTCTCCCAACCAGTGTCTTTATCAATGCAATACAAGGACATAATGTGAAGAATTACAAACAAAAGATGTGGTAATCAATCCCTCAGCCTTGGACGGTGCTCGTCACCAACACCAAGGCTGAGGGACTGATTACCTCACCTTTTGTATATAATTCTTCGTATTATGTTCTTGACTTGTATTGAAAAAGTCACTGGTTAGCGAAACGTCTACAAAGATATCCAGATGTTTCACATGTGTCTAATTCTACGCATATAGGTGAGTAAGGGATTAGGAAGTAGAGCTCAACTCTAGGAGACACAGCAGAGACGAGTATGTGTCATGGCTTTTGTAATATTGTACAGGTGTTTTTTTTTACCCTAGTCATTGTTAAGGAAATTTCCATGTGTTTTCCAAGTGTGTACGAGTGAGGTGGAGAAAGCTGCAGGGGACACAGACCTGGGATCCCCGGAGCTGAGCACAGCACCACCTGCCTCAAGTGACCACTTATGCTGCTATGATGACTCCACCGTTAACCCTCACACACACACACACACACACACACACACACACACACACACACACACACACACACACACACACACACACACACACACACACACACACACACACACACACACACACACACACACACACACACACACGGAAGGAATAGACTCTGAGGTGTCCCTGTTTGCAGATGACGTGAAGTTGATGAGAATAATTCACTCGATCGAAGACCAGGCAGAACTACAAAGGGATCTGGACAGGCTGCAGACCTGGTCCAGCAATTGGCTCCTGGAGTTCAATCCCACCAAGTGCAAAGTCATGAAGATTGGGGAAGGGCAAAGAAGGCCGCAGAAGGAGTACAGTCTAGGGGGTCAAAGACTACAAACCTCACTCAAGGAAAAAGATCTTGGGGTGAGTATAACACCAGGCACATCTCCTGAAGCGCACATCAACCAAATAACTGCTGCAGCATATGGGCGCCTAGCAAACCTCAGAACAGCATTCCGACATCTTAATAAGGAATCATTCAGGACCCTGTACACCGTGTACGTTAGGCCCATATTGGAGTATGCGGCACCAGTTTGGAACCCACACCTAGCCAAGCACGTGAAGAAACTAGAGAAAGTGCAAAGGTTTGCAACAAGACTAGTCCCAGAGCTAAGAGGTATGTCCTACGAGGAGAGGTTAAGGGAAATCAACCTGACGACACTGGAGGACAGGAGAGATAGGGGGGACATGATAACGACATACAAAATACTGAGAGGAATTGACAAGGTGGACAAAGACAGGATGTTCCAGAGATTGGACACAGTAACAAGGGGACACAGTTGGAAGCTGAAGACACAGATGAATCACAGGGATGTTAGGAAGTATTTCTTCAGCCACAGAGTAGTCAGTAAGTGGAATAGTTTGGGAAGCGATGTAGTGGAGGCAGGATCCATACATAGCTTTAAGCAGAGGTATGATAAAGCTCACGGCTCAGGGAGAGTGACCTAGTAGCGATCAGTGAAGAGGCGGGGCCAGGAGCTCGGACTCGACCCCCGCAACCTCAAATAGGTGAGTACAACTAGGTGAGTACACACACACACACACACACACACACACACACACACACACACACAAACACTGAAGTGTCCCTGTTTGGAGATGATGTGAAGCTGATGAGAAGGATTAAATCGGATGAGGATGAGGCAGGACTGCAAAAAAGACCTGGACAGGCTGGACACGTAGTCCAGCAAATGGCTTCTCGAATTCAACCCTGCCAAATACAAAGTCATGAAGATTGGGGAAGGGCAAAGAAGACCGCAGACAGAGTATAGGCTAGGTGGGCAAAGGCTGCAAACCTCACTCAGGGAGAAAGATCTTGGGGTGACCATAACACCGAGCATGTCTCCGGAGGCACACATCAACCAGATAACTGCTGCAGCATATGGACGCCTGGCAAACCTGAGAATAGCGTTCCGATACCTTATTAAGGAATAGTTCAAGACACTGTACACTGTGTATGTCAGGCCCATACTGGAGTATGCAGCACCAGTCTGGAACCCACACCTGGTCAAGCACGTCAAGAAATTAGAGAAAGTACAAAGGTTTGCAACAAGGCTAGTTCCGGAGCTCAGGGGAATGTTCTACGAAGAAGGTTGAGGGAAATCGGACTGACGACACTGGAGGACAGGAGGGTCAGGGAAGACATGATAACAACATACAAAATAATGCGTGGAATAGACAAGGTGGACAGAGACAGGATGTTCCAGAGAGGGGACACAGAAACAAGGGGTCACAATTGGAAGCTGAAGACTCAGACGAGTCACAGGGATGTTAGGAAGTACTTCTTCAGTCACACAGTCGTCAGCAAGTAGAATAGCCTAGCAAGTGATGCAGTGGAGGCAGGAAACATACATAGCTTTAAGACGAGGTATGACAAAGCTCAGTAAGCAGAGAGAAGACCTAGTAGCGATCAGTGAAGAGGCGGGGCCAGGAGCTGAGTCTCGACCCCTGCAACCACAACTAGGTGAGTACACACACACACACACACACAGGTTGATGTGACGCTCGGTATAATACTCACTCCCCAGATCCTTTTCTTGTGCGAGGTTTGCAGCATTTAACTACTAAGCCTGTACTCCGTCTGGGGTCTTTATTGTCCTTCCCCACCTTCGTGACTTTGCACTTCGTCACTGTAAACTTGTCGAGACCATCGCTTACAGCCTGGTTTCGACTGATGAACAGTGTTGCTCCTCCTCCTCCTCCTCTGTTCCCTTGGTCTTTCCTCAGAATCTGATAGCCATTCGGGAAGATCGCGTCTGCTATCATTTCCATAAGTTTTGTCTCTGCTAATGCTATAATATCTGAGGATGCCTCCATGATCTATTCCTACCACTCATCACTCATATTTGTTATCCCATCTACAGTGGTGTATTATTCCCTCAGCTTCTTTTTCACTGCTGTGTTTCAGTTTGTCGCTTTCTTGATTCCTGGTTCTTGCCTATGGGTCAGGGGAGGGGAAGGGGCTGGTGTGGGTTGGGGGTTTGGAAGACAGGGTGGGGGGCTTGTGAGAGGCTGCTATAAGGATGGTATTTGTTGTGTGGGGGCGGGAGGGAGACTATGGATGTGGAGTATGATTTGTTTTTTGTTATTGTGTTCGGTTGAGAGGGAAGACTATCACCAATCCATCCTTGTTCCATCCCCTTCCTTCCCTCTCTATACCCTCCCACCCCTCTCCATCCCCTCCCATCCCTCTCCATTCCACCTCATCTCTCTCCATTCCATGTCCATCCCCTCAACCACCAATAAATAACTCTGTATAATCATAAATTATACTGTATTGAGAAGCGAACAAAAATAAAGTTAAGTCACAAAGACAGACTTACATATTATTAGTGGAACGTTATGTTAACGTGACCATACTGACCTCCTCCTCCTCTTCCTCCTCCTCCTCCTCTTCTTCTTCTTCCTCCTCCTCCTCCTCCTCCTAGCATCAAGGCTGAGGGGACTGATCCCCTCAACGTTACTTATTGTACTGTCTCCACTGTTATATTATCCTGAACTCTCCTCGTGAAGTTAGGACACGTGTTAAACAGTTAAGTATCATTATTCATAAACGTTTCGCCTGCCCTTAGGCTTCATCAGTCGCATAGAGGTGGTAAATATTGAGACAACAGGAGCAGTGGAGAGGTAAAGATGAATGGATCAGTCCCTCAGTGAAAGCTCTGTATTCCACTGACGAAGCCCATATTTGTTGCAAACGTGTCTTATTTGTCTAAAGTAGTGTGCATATTAATTGGGACAGTGGTGAAATAAGACATTTATTTGGAAAATTAATGTTTATTGGAAAAAATACATGGCAGTGATATGACAGATAATTGATTCAATAAGAGAAATGACTACCTTTTGTTTTTATAAACACTGCTACATGCTCTGGCATAGAAACAACTAATGCTGAACACATATTGGTAAGTTCTTCGTTGTGACACCAGGTCCTAATAACAGCAGCGATCCTGGAGCTTATGAGTAAGAGTCGGTCTTCCTTCCTCTTCGTCATATTCTTCAAGACTACGGTATTCTTCACCAACTCCAAGGTTGAGGGACTGATTACATCATATTTTGCATATAGTTCTACTGTCTTCCAGTTATGTCCTTGAATTTGTATTGATAAAGCCACTGGATGGCGAAATGTCTACGATAAAGATACCCAGATGTCGGACGTCTGTCTAATTCTTCAAGTTGTCGGTATTGTCTACCACTTATTTAGAGCGGCCAAGGTCAAGAGTGATTACTTGGTTACATAACATAACCGCTGGTGAGGGAGTCTGGCTGAGATCTTTCTAACTTGTGAGTGAACAAACCCTGAGTTAATTAACCACAGACACCAAGCAAAATGTAAACTGTACATCTGGTGTACACTGTACACGGCTAAGAAAAGTGTTTTGTTCGTCTTATCAGTGTGCAGTAGATCTGCTGGACTCTTGCTATCAGGTATTACTTAGTACACAAAGCTGCTTGTACTCGAGTACATGTCACTTGCTCTTAGGAAAAGCGTAGGGAAGGAAGGGAAAAATGTAGGGTAAAAATGTAGGGGAGGAAGGAAAAAATATAGGGAAAAATGTAGGGAAAGACAGTAGGGAAAATAATGAGTAGCTGAGCCTAGAACTAACATGGACCATTTACAAGTCACACTGACACAGGAGGTGAGGGGAGACAGTGTATATGTAGAAGAGGGGAGACAAGAACGGGATAAAGAAAGGAAGAAGTAAAAACAGGTGAGAGGTAGACATAACTTAGTTAACAGTCTTATCTAACCTTACCTAGCAACACCTAACCAGAAGCCACAACTAACGTAAGCAACGTCCATACCTAACCTAACCTAACCTAACCTAACATTAATCTGTTCCATTTATTAAGCCCGGTGTACCATCCAACATGATTGTGACGAGTGGAGCACTCACACACATACACACACATACACACACACACACACACACACACACACACACACACACAAACACACACACACAAACACACACACACACACACACACACACACACACACACACACACACACACACACACAAACACACACACACACACACACACACACACACACACACACACACACACACACACACACACACAAACACACACACACAAACACACACACACACACACACACACACACACACACACACACACACACACACACACACACACACACACACACACACACACACACACACACACACACACAAACACACACACACAAACACACACACACACACACACACACACACACACACACACACACACACACACACACACACAAACACACACACACACACACACACACACACACACACACACACACACACACACACACACACAAACACACACACACACACACACACACACACACACACACACATACACACACACACACACAAACAGACCTCACTCAGGGAGAAGGACCTTGGGGTGACCATAACACCGAGCACGTCACCGGAGGCACACATCAACCAAATAACTGGTGCAGCATACGGGCGCCTGGCAAACCTGAGAATAGCGTTCCGATACCTTAATAAGAAATCGTTCAAGACACTGTACACTGTGTATGTTAGGCCCATACTGGAGTATGCAGCACCAGTCTGGAACCCACACCTGGTCAAGCACGTCAAGAACTTAGAGAAAGTACAAAGGTTTACAACAAGGCTAGTCCCAGAGCTCAGTGGAATGTCGTATGAGGAAAGGTTGAGGGAAATCGGACTGACGACACTGGAGGACAGAAGGGTCAGGGGAGACATGATAATGACATACAAGATACTGCGGGGAATAGACAAGGTGGACGGAGATAGGATGTTCCAGAGAGGGGACACAGAAACAAGGAGTCACAACTGGAAGCTGAAGACTCAGACGAGTCACAGGGACGTTAGGAAGTATTTCTTCAGTCACACACACAAACACACACACACACACACACACACAACAATTTAGTTTTAACAAAAATAACGTGTCCAAGACCTTGGTGGCAGAAGTGAGACAACTTTCCACTCAGCTTCTTAAACATACATACATAATTATGTAATAAAAATAAGTAAGAAATAATAATAATAATAATAATAATAATAATAATAATAATAATAATAATAATAATAATAATAATAATTATTATTATTATTATTATTATTATTATTATTATTATTATTATTATTATTATTATTATTATTATTATACAGATAGATAGACAGACAAATATACAGATAGATATATACATACATAGAGTGATAGATAGATACATAGATAGACAGAGAGAGAGAGCAACAAAGATATATGTTACAGAGCTTTATACAAAGCTCTGTACGGTGCTTCAGCTCTACAGTGCTCTACACAAAGCTCTTCATGATATCTTACAAAAAAGTTTTAAATAGGACACAAAACTCAACACTGAGCGTTTAACACAACACTACACACAACTTTACACAAATCACTACACAAAGCTCTATATGGCGCTTTACACAAAGCTCTATATGGCGCTTTACACAAAGCTCTATATGGCGCTTTACACAAAGCTCTATATGGAGCTTTACACAAAGCTCTATATGGAGCTTTACACAAAGCTCTATATGGCGCTTTACACAAAGCTCTATATGGAGCTTTACACAAAGCTCTATATGGAGCTTTACACAAAGCTCTATATGGCGCTTTACACAAAGCTCTATATGGCGCTTTACACAAAGCTCTATATGGAGCTTTACACAAAGCTCTATATGGAGCTTTACACAAAGCTCTATATGGCGCTTTACACAAAGCTCTATATGGAGCTTTACACAAAGCTCTATATGGAGCTTTACACAAAGCTCTATATGGCGCTTTACACAAAGCTCTATATGGCGCTTTACACAAAGCTCTATATGGTGCTTTACACAAAGCTCTATATGGTGCTTTACACAAAGCTCTATATGGCGCTTTACACAAAGCTCTATATGGCGCTTTACACAAAGCTCTATATGGAGCTTTACACAAAGCTCTATATGGAGCTTTACACAAAGCTCTATATGGCTCTTTACACAAAGCTCTATATGGCTCTTTACACAAAGCTCTATATGGCTCTTTACACAAAGCTCTATATGGAGCTTTACACAAAGCTCTATATGGTGCTTTACACAAAGCTCTATATGGCTCTTTACACAAAGCTCTATATGGCTCTTTACACAAAGCTCTATATGGTGCTTTACACAAAGCTCTATATGGTGCTTTACACAAAGCTCTATATGGTGCTTTACACAAAGCTCTATATGGCTCTTTACACAAAGCTCTATATGGCGCTTTACACAAAGCTCTATATGGAGCTTTACATAAAGCTCTACATGGCGCTTTGCACAAAGCTCTATATGGCGCTTTACACAAAGCTCTATATGGCGCTTTACACAAAGCTCTATATGGAGCTTTACATAAAGCTCTACATGGCGCTTTGCACAAAGCTCTATATGGCGCTTTACACAAAGCTCTATATGGAGCTTTACACAAAGCTCTATATGGAGCTTTACAAAAAGCTCTATATGGCGCTTTACAAAAAGCTCTATATGGCGCTTTACACAAAGCTCTATATGGAGCTTTACACAAAGCTCTATATGGAGCTTTACACAAAGTTCTATATGGCGCTTTACAAAAAGCTCTATATGGCGCTTTACACAAAGCTCTATATGGCGCTTTACACAAAGCTCTATATGGCGCTTTACACAAAGCTCTATATGGAGCTTTACACAAAGCTCTATATGGAGCTTTACATAAAGCTCTATGTGGAGCTTTACACAAAGCTCTATATGGCGCTTTACACAAAGCTCTATATGGCGCTTTACACAAAGCTCTATATGGCGCTTTACATAAAGCTCTATATGGCGCTTTACACAAAGCTCTATATGGAGCTTTACATAAAGCTCTATATGGCGCTTTACACAAAGCTCTATATGGCGCTTTACACAAAGCTCTATATGGCGCTTTACACAAAGCTCTATATGGCGCTTTACACAAAGCTCTATATGGCGCTTTACACAAAGCTCTATATGGCGCTTTACACAAAGCTCTATATGGCGCTTTACACAAAGCTCTATATGGCGCTTTACACAAAGCTCTATATGGAGCTTTACACAAAGCTCTATATGGAGCTTTACATAAAGCTCTATGTGGAGCTTTACACAAAGCTCTATATGGCGCTTTACACAAAGCTCTATATGGCGCTTTACACAAAGCTCTATATGGCGCTTTACATAAAGCTCTATATGGCGCTTTACACAAAGCTCTATATGGAGCTTTACATAAAGCTCTATATGGCGCTTTACACAAAGCTCTATATGGCGCTTTACACAAAGCTCTATATGGCGCTTTACACAAAGCTCTATATGGCGCTTTACACAAAGCTCTGTATGGCGCTTTACACAAAGCTCTATATGGCGCTTTACACAAAGCTCTATATGGCGCTTTACACAAAGCTCTATATGGAGCTTTACATAGAGCTCTATATGGAGCTTTACACAAAACTCTATATGGCGCTTTACACAAAGCTCTATATGGCGCTTTACACAAAGCTCTATATGGCGCTTTACACAAAGCTCTATATGGCGCTTTACACAAAGCTCTATATGGCGCTTTACATAAAGCTCTATATGGAGCTTTACACAAAGCTCTATATGGCGCTTTACACAAAGCTCCATATGTCGCTTTACACAAAGCTCTATATGGAGCTTTACATAAAGCTCTATATGGCGCTTTACACAAAGCTCTATATGGCGCTTTACACAAAGCTCTATATGGCGCTTTACACAAAGCTCTATATGGCGCTTTACACAAAGCTCTATATGGCGCTTTACACAAAGCTCTATATGGCGCTTTACACAAAGCTCTATATGGCGCTTTACATAAAGCTCTATATGGAGCTTTACACAAAACTCTATATGGCGCTTTACACAAAGCTCTATATGGCGCTTTACATAAAGCTCTATATGGAGCTTTACACAAAACTTTATGTGGCGCTTTACACAAAGCTCTATATGGAGCTTTACATAAAGCTTTAAATGGAGCTTTACACAAAGCTCTATATGGCGCTTTACACAAAGCTCTATATGGCGCTTTACACAAAGCTCTATATGGAGCTTTACACAAAGCTCTATATGGCGCTTTACACAAAGCTCTATATGGAGCTTTACACAAAGCTCTATATGGCGCTTTACACAAAACTTTACATAAACTTTACATAAAACTTTACACAAAGCTTTACATATATCTACAAAAACTTTTCATAAAGCTCTACAAAAGTTTTGCACAAAGCTATATATAAAGTCTCCGTATAAAGCTTTACATAAAGCTCTACACAGCACAGGAAGCTCTACAAAGCACTGCACAATCCACGAAGCTCTTCAGAGCGAAACATAGTCGAAGCAAAAGAGAGTTGTGAGAGTCAGAGTTTGTTGGTCCTTCTCTCTCTCTCTCTCTCTCTCTCTCTCTCTCTCTCTCTCTCTCTCTCTCTCTCTCTCTCTCTCTCTCTCTCTCTCTCTCTCTCTCTCTCTCTCTCTCTCTCGTATGGTCTGTGTCAGTGTATATATACAGAGAGTTTAAGTTAATTCCTCTTTGGGACTAAATAGCTGGTGCAGTCAGAGATCTGGTACAGTCAGAGAGCTGGTGCAGTCAGAGAGCTGGTGCAGTTAGAGAGCTGGTGCAGTCAGAGATCTGGTACAGTCAGAGAGCTGGTGCAGTTAGAGAGCTGGTGCAGTCAGAGAGCTGGTGCAGTCAGAGAGCTGGTGCAGTCAGAGAGCTGGTGCAGTCAGAGAGCTGGTGCAGTCAGAGAGCTGGTGCAGTCAGAGAGCTGGTGCAGTCAGAGAGCTGGTGCAGTCAGAGATCTGGTACAGTCAGAGAGCTGGTGCAGTCAGAGAGCTGATGCAGTCAGAGAGCTGGTGCAGTCAGAGAGCTGGTGCAGTCAGAGAGCTGGCAGAGTCAGAGAGCTGGTGCAGTCAGAGAGCTGGTGCAGTCAGAGATCTGGTGCAGTTAGAGAGCTGGTGCAGTCAGAGAGCTGGTGCAGTCAGAGAGCTGGTGCAGTCAGAGAGCTGGTACAGTCAGAGAGCCGGTGCAGTCAGAGAGCTGGTGCAGTCAGCTAGCTGGTGCAGTCAGAGAGCTGGTGCAGTCAAACAGCTGGTGCAGTCACATACAGAGGCATCAGGTGCAGTATTGATATAAAGATGATGTCATCAGTCCATCAGCCTCTGAGAAATAGTATTTGAGGTGGTCAGTCCCTCAGAGGTTCAACTCCATGGTCTGGAACGATGTGAAGGTCGAGCACGAGAATGGGATCTTAAATATAATATTGGGTGATTAAAGGTAAGCTTATAAAAAAAATTAAGAAGAAAAAAACATTGGAATAGGAATTTGAAGAACAAAATAATGTGTTGAGAGGAAGTGGAACACTGATTGTTGATTGTTGATTGTTGATTGTTGATTGTGTTGAGATGTATCAAGAAACAAAACTAAAAAGTAACATGATCAGTAGAAGCAACACACACACACACACACACACACACACACCACACACACACACACACACACACACACACACACACACACAACACACAACACACACACACACACACACAGACAACACACAACACATACACACACACACACGCACACACACACAACACACACACACACACACACACACACACATCATGGAGAAGATTATCAGGAGAAGAGTGGTGGAACACCTAGAAAGGAATGATCTCATCAACAGCAGCCAGCACGGTTTCAGGGAAGGAAAATCCTGTGTCACAAACCTATTAGAGTTTTATGACAAGGTGACAGAAGTAAGACAAGAGAGAGAGGGGTGGATCGACTGCATATTTTTGGACTGCAAGAAGGCCTTCGACACAGTTCCTCACAAGAGGTTACTGCAAAAGCTAGAGGATCAGGCACACATAACAGGAAAGGCACTGCAATTGATCAGAGAATATCTGACAGGGAGGCAACAACGAGTCATGGTACGCGACGAGGTGTCAGAGTGGGCGCCTGTGACAAGCGGGGTTCCACAGGGGTCAATTCTAGGACCTGTGCTGTTCTTGGTATATGTGAACGACATAACGGAAGGGATAGACTCAGAAGTGTCCTTGTTTGCAGATGATGCGAAATTAATGAGAAGAATCAAATCGGATGAGGATCAGGCAGGACTACAAAGAGACCTGGACAGGCTACAAGCCTGGTCCAGCAACTGGCTCCTTGAGTTTAACCCTGCCAAATGCAAAGTCATGAAGACTGGGGAAGGGCAAAGAAGACCGCAGACACAATATAGTTTAGATGGCCAAAGACTGCAAACCTCACTCAAGGAAAAAGATCTGGGGGTGAGTATAACACCGAGCATATCTCCTGAGGCGCACATCAATCAGATAACTGCTGCAGCATACGGGCGCCTGGCAAACCTACGGATAGCGTTCCGATACCTCAGTAAGGATTCGTTTAAGATTCTGTATACCATTTACGTCAGGCCCATACTGGAGTATGCAGCACCAGTTTGGAATCCACACCTAGTCAAGCACGTCAAGAAATTAGAGAAAGTGCAAAGGTTTGCAACAAGACTAGTCCCAGAGCTACGGGGATTGTCATACGAAGAAAGGTTGAGGGAAATCGGCCTGACGACACTGGAGGACAGGAGGGTCAGGGGAGACATGATAACGACATATAAAGTACTGCGCGGAATAGACAAGGTGGACAAAGACGGGATGTTCCACAGATGGGACACAGACACAAGAGGTCACAATTGGAAGTTGAAGGCTCAGATGAATCAAAGGGATGTTAGGAAGTATTTCTTCAGTCATGGAGTAGTCAGGCCGTGGAATAGCCTAGAAAGTGACGTAGTGGAGGCGGGAACCATACATAGTTTTAAGGCGAGGTATGATAGAGCTCATGGAGCAGGGAGAGAGAGGACCTAGTAGCAATCAGCGAAGAGGCGGGGCCAGGAGCTGTGAATCGACCCCTGCAACCACAAATAGGTGAGTACACACACACACACACACACACACACACCTCACTAACACACACACACGCACACATAAGTTATCAATAACAAATGTCATGCAGCAGGCTCAGCACTGTAACCACTTAGCCACAGCGGTTACAATAGGATGACCTTACAACCAGCACCTCTGTGAAGTGACTTTATGAGCGTCCCCAGGTGCGAGGCAGCTGCAGGAGGAGCTGGTGAGGGTAGTGTGAAGCTGGTGAGGGTAGTGGGAAGCTGGTGAGGGTAGTGTGAAGCTGGTGAGGGTAGTGTGAAGCTGGTGAGGGTAGTGTGAAGCTGGTGAGGGTAGTGGGAAGCTGGTGAGGGTAGTGAGAAGCTGATGAGGGTAGTGTGAAGCTGGTGAGGGTAGTGTGAAGCTGGTGAGGGTAGTGAGAAGCTGGTGAGGGTAGTGTGAAGCTGGTGAGGGTAGTGAGAAGCTGGTGAGGGTAGTGAGAAGCTGGTGAGGGTAGTGGGAAGCTTACCGATCGTTCTGTTTACCAGAACGATTGATAAGCAGTTCTTCGTGCACCTGCTACTTGTAGCACACTTGACCTAGGCACACACCTGACCAGGGTACACACCTGACCTAGGTACACACCTGACCAAGGTACACACCTATCCTAGGTACACATCTGACCTAGGTACACACCTGACCTAGGTACACACCTGACCTAGGTACACACCTGACCTAAGTACACACTTTCCTCTTCCTGTATTGCCTTATATTCCGTGGGAACGCATTCTTCTGGAAGGAACTGAAGCCTACAAGTCTTAACTAATCAGATAAGACAGGAAGCTGGAAGTCAGAGTGCTGAGCGAAGACGAACAAAAGACAAAATAAGTTGTGTGATGAGTTAGTTCAAAATTCTTGACTGATGGTTCCTTTGAACATGTGTCCCATATGAAAGAAATCACAAAAAACGAGTGAGTGCAAATATGAAAAAAAAATCCCACCGTGAAAATAGGAAATGAAACCTGGCTGCTTTCATGTGCTTACATATATATCCTCTAAAGTTGTGTTTGTGTAAATACACACATCTTTATTTCATATTTTCACTGGTATTTTTTTCGTTTGACACGTATATGATGGAGAATCTTACCTAAGTTACCGGCGGCGTGTTTTAGGAGTGTTGTTGACGGGTCGTGTAGAGTACCTAACAAAAACACAGTTTCTGTGAGGTACACAACAGTGTTAGCTGGTCGAGTATAATGGAAACTCCGCTTCTATCTTCCGCATCGTTGAAGGTTGCTTTACTCTGTTCATTGTTGAGTCAATGTGTGCCAGTGAGAGCGATGCTATTGTCACGGGACGAGACAACGCAAATCAAAAACTAACTGAAATTAAACTGCAACGTACAGAGGTGGAGCACATAGCTGCCTTGTGCACAACATTTCCTGTACCCTGAGAGCCTCTTCGTAGTCTCTCAGGGTGATGAAGCCTCACAAGAAATCCTTATCTTTATTTTCGTTATTGATTTTCAAAAAAAAAAAAACAGGAATCTTGTGTTCATTTGTTTCTTCAAGTATTTACCTAAGCCACCCATATTGCAACAGCGTTCAAAATAAAATATACAACTTGGGCTGAACCTTCCCTCTTTTGTTCATCCATAATGAACGTGGTGAGGGAAGATGCGAGTGTTCAGATGACTTTATCAACATCCTGGTGATCACGGTGTCCTCTACATGACACCCCCTACATCCGACTCCCTTGACCCGACACCCCTACATTTGACACCCCTACATATGACACCCTCTACATCCGACACCCAACACCACAGCACAATACACAGTACTCTCATACCTCCACCAATATATCCCTCCCCATTAACTTCAACTCTTCGCATCTATCTGTCTACCTTCTTTGCGAAACCACTATTGTGATGGTGTGTAATCCTTCACCTTCCCCTAGCGGTGATGTAATGGGTGAAGACTGCAATATTTGTGCCTTGCAAGGCCGTCTCTACTGTTTCTTCTAGTGTAGGGAAAAAGATACAAACATAATCAAGACTTATTTTGAGGAAGACGTTTCGCCACTGGTGGATTTTTCACACTGGTAATGTCGGTATAAATATTGCTGTACTTTTATTGTTTCTTGTAAAAACCACTGGGCTTCTGGAGAAGAGTTTATCACTTATTCTCGAGTCCATCCGCGAGTACATCTCTCACTTCTTGATGTGAAGATGGTCAAGTTTACATGAAATAACACCAATTAACAAACACAGTGTGTATGTATAACACATATAACAAACACAGTATGTATTTATAACACAGACACCAGTGTGTCTATATAAAATTCAAACAAAGACAGTGTGTTTATGTAGAGTACAAAGAAGGTGAAGCAGGAACACCAGATATAAATCAACACAGGACGTCCGCAGCTCGACTCTTACACATGACCGCCATATATCTGTTTGTTGTCTCTAGGTCCTGCCAATGAGTTGAAGCAGTTCGTAGCTGCTGTTGTTGCTTCTGCTGCTGCTGCTGTTGTTGCTGTTGTTGCTGCTGTTGTTGTTGTTGTTGTTGCTGCTGCTCTAGTAAAACCTACAGGTAGACCATGGGAACCTCGTCCTGTGTTGTGAGGTAGACAGGTCTTAGCTTGGTTCAGTATCGTCTATGTCAGTGTTTTTTGAAGAGCCAGAGACTACAAAAATGAAAGAAAACAAAACACTATCTACCTCACAAGACATCACACTCTCATCAGGTCACTACCTGTCTCTCACACCCTCACCAGGTCACTATCTGTCTCTCACACCCTCACCAGGTCACTACCTGTCTCTCACACCCTCACCAGGTCACTATCTGTCTCTCACACCCTCACCAGGTCACTATCTGTCTCTCACACCCTCACCAGGTCACTACCTGTCTGGTCACTACTCACACCCTCACCAAGCCACTACATGTCTCTCACACCCTCACCAGGTCACTACCTGTCTCTCACACCCTCACCAGGTCACTATCTGTCTCTCACACCCTCACCAGGTCACTACCTGTCTCTCACACCCTCACCAAGCCACTACCTGTCTCTCACACCCTCACCAGGTCACTACCTGTCTCTCACACCCTCACCAGGTCACTACCTGTCTCACACACCCTCACCAGGTCACTACCTGTCTTTCATACCCTCACCAGGTCACTATCTGTCTCTCACACCCTCACCAGGTCACTACCTGTCTCTCACACCCTCATCAGGTCACTACCTGTCTCTCACACCCTCACCAGGTCACTATCTGTCTCCACACACCAGGTCACTATCTGTCTCTCACACCCTCACCAGGTCACTACCTGTCTCTCACACCCTCACCAGGTCAATACCTGTCTCTCACACCCTCACCAGGTCACTACCTGTCTCTCACACCCTCACCAGGTCACTACCTGTCTCTCACACCCTCACCAGGTCACTACCTGTCTCTCACACCCTCACCAGGTCACTACCTGTCTCTCACACCCTCACCAGGTCACTACCTGTCTCTCACACCCTCACCAGGTCACTACCTGTCTCTCACACCCTCACCAGGTCACTATCTGTCTCTCACACCCTCACCAGGTCACTATCTGTCTCTCACACCCTCACCAGGTCACTACCTGTCTCTCACACCCTCACCAGGTCACTACCTGTCTCTCACACCCTCACCAGGTCACTACCTGTCTCTCACACCCTCACCAGGTCACTACCTGTCTCTCACACCCTCACCAGGTCACTACCTGTCTCTCACACCCTCACCAGGTCACTACCTGTCTCTCACACCCTCACCAGGTCACTATCCTGTCTCTCACACCCTCACCAGGTCACTACCTGTCTCTCACACCCTCACCAGGTCACTACCTGTCTCTCACACCCTCACCAGGTCACTACCTGTCTCTCACACCCTCACCAGGTCACTACCTGTCTCTCACACCCTCACCAGGTCACTACCTGTCTCTCACACCCTCACCAGGTCACTACCTGTCTCTCACACCCTCACCAGGTCACTACCTGTCTCTCACACCCTCACCAGGTCACTACCTGTCTCTCACACCCTCACCAGGTCACTACCTGTCTCTCACACCCTCACCAGGTCACTACCTGTCTCTCACACCCTCACCAGGTCACTACCTGTCTCTCACACCCTCACCAGGTCAATACCTGTCTCTCACACCCTCACCAGGTCACTACCTGTCA